>NC_089777.1:37609036-37784036 GCF_040412425.1 Macrobrachium rosenbergii
TACTGGTAATCCAGCAAATCTACTTGTTACTTTAAATATATATATATATATATATATATATATATATATATATATATATATATATATATATATATATATATATATATATATATATATATATATATATATATATATATATATATATAATCTCAAGTTTATTTTGCTTCTCTGTATCCAATCTGCTTTTAATACCGTTCCTTTCATTTGATTGCTTTCAGTCTAACTATTAACTACCAGATTACGGAAAGCCATAGTAAGCCCCTTTGAAACGTCTGAAGTCCTCCGTTCCACTGTGGATACTTTGTGCGGAAATTTAATTTTCCTTTTGAGCATGTCATTAACATTTTCAAACGAAGTCGTGTTCGTGTCTATCGTGGGTTCAGATTCCTATATCAAATATTTCTTACGTAGCCAGGTGTTATAACTACATAATGACCTCTTGAAGGTTTTCATGGAAGTTCTTCATTCTCGCTGTCTTCTCTCAGGATATATAATGCTACCATTATAACAGTCCAAAGAATTTACTCCGTTCTCTGGTGAAGGCAAGCCTTTCACTTATAGAACTGAATACTCTATCGCACAAATTCTAAGCCGTGGATGGTATCATCTAGTTTTAAGCAATGTTGCTGCATTTGATTCTTCTGCCCGTGTTCTTAACTACCCTGTTACGTAATGGGTAAAATCATTCTATGATGCCAGTTTATGAGGATTTGTTCGTCAGGAAGGATCAAGCCAAAGGCTCAGCCATTCCGTTTCATGTGAGTTTTAATTACTGCCGTAATCATCCTTTAGCCAATCGAACCAACGATGAACTCCCTGTGAAGATACTTTACACGTCATCAGCAGCATCGTATACAATACATTCTACAGTGGCTCATTAGCAGACTATCGATACCCTCCCGCCCCTCAGTACACAGACTACCTCGAATGCACTCGAGCAATTCCTAGATGATAAAAGCCCTTCCGTTCCAACATTTATACCAAACGTATACCAGGCATTTTAAGTGAATGATTGTATCCCGAGGAATCTCAACTGATTTAACTATTTCCTCTTTGACGAATAGTTTTAAAAAGCACAACCATATAAGACTGTTGCATGAATGAATGAAATCGAACGTTACCACTTTGTAGTTACCCGACTCTGTTCACTTCATTATTTCGTTACATGTCCCAGTTCATCGTGCACTGGCGATCCTACAAGGCTTAGGCCTATGGGTAAAAAAGATCAAGAATCCACTGACGCATTATTTCCGCATTTTGATTTAATTTCTCGTGTAGGTTGCATCGACGCGTCAGCCACTTCCTAAGACCCACCTAAGTTTTCTCCTAAATACCAAAGGCTTTTTTCTCCAAGAACTGACAGACGGTTCCTCATTTCGCATTCTACTTCACTTGGACTTGTCCTTCGACCTGTCACTCAATTCCAGCGGGACAAAGAATAATGCACCATTTTTATTTTTTTAATATATGGTCCAAAGGCGATCAGTGTGTTTCAATCTTTGTTTACACAACGAATGTGACCTTCAAGTTCTTCCTTCTTTTATGAGACGGAAAGCGAAAGGGACAATCCGGTTGTCAATTGTTAATAAACGGGTGATAAATGATTTTGACCAATGGGAATAATGGAAAAAAAAAACTATTCCGTGGAAACAATGACAAGGAAGAAATGTCACAATGTCACGAAGGCTGATTTTCCCTTTGATTTGCCTGCATTTTGCGACACTATGAATGACGACACAACGGTTGACAGTTTCTGTCTGGAAATTTTTTGTGTGCAAATAAATGCTATTAATTTAATAAAGGTAACTTTAATTCAGACAAAACTATGTGTGGAGAAAATACATTATTTTCTGTATTCATTTTGACATTGTTTCTCCTAACATTAATATATGTATATATATTGATAATTTACATATATATATATATATATATATATATATATATATATATATATATATATATATATATATATATGTATATATATATACAGTATATATACATATATATACACATATACATACATATGTATATTTATATATTTATAATGGAAACGTGGAGATAATGTTAGGGGACAGTGTTAGAATTTTGTGCATAAATCTGAGAAAGAGAAAATTATTTGTCAAAAAAGACGAATAAAAAAAAAAAACTTAAGGCACAAATAAAAATAAATCATAGGTGTGAATTCATATGGGAACATTAACTGCATTATGTAATATTATGAGCATCTGGCGTCACAGCACCAATTAATGCCACTGTATATAAAAAATATTCTAAAATTTACCATTCCAAAGAAAAGGTAAAATTGGCAGAATGAAACCACGATATCTGAGTAGGGAAAACCGTCCCTAAAAGGAAGGAAAGTTATAAGCTAAGAGAATATTATTTTCAGGTGATTTTGTATAAATATTCTCTCTCAAGTATACAAAGCTGAAACGAAGGTCGTGTGGAAATTGCAAGAAGCAAGTGCGCACAGGGACTGATAGAGAGAGAGAGAGAGAGAGAGAGAGAGAGAGAGAGAGAGAGAGATGTATAACAGAATCTACCCAATTCTTCAAACTAGCACTCGAGCAAATCTTATTTTTAAATTCGACATTCTTGGTCTACACCTATGCGCCATTTATATATAACTGAAATATGAAACAATCTTCGAGGCATGAGACACAAACGCTGGCTTTATTTTTGATGTAATGCATCATGGGCAACTTCTTGATATTTCCTATTTAAATTCAACACTGAAGAGCAACAAGGACTCTTGAAGCGCAAATCTTCCTTGGCAGCTTTTAAGGATGAATAAATATTTATCAGGTTCTAAACACACCATGAGCTCCTCCGATCCGTTCGTCTTGTATTTTGCGTTGTTTCAGTGTCTTTGCTCCTAGTGATCCTTTACATGGGTTTTCGTCATGTTGAACACTCAGCCATGGCTTCTATCCTATGGGTACTCCTGATAATCCACATACCTATATATATATACATATATATATATATATATATATATATATATATATATATATATATATATATATATATATATATATATATATATATATATATATATATATATATATATATATAATATATATATATATATATATATATATATATATATATATATATATATATATATATATATATATATATATACATATATATATATATATATATATATATACACATATATATATATATATATATATATATATATATATATATATATATATATATATATATATATATATATATATATATATATATATATATATAAATTTTATGAATTTTGCTTCCAACAAGCAGACTTCTTTCTTGCAAACCTGCAGTTCATCGCAACTCAAATCACTTCAACAAATTACCTTCCGGGGTAGCCTACCCAACATCAACACCTTCAGCATCACACCCCTGGCAATTATATAAAGCTTTCTCTAGTTCCGCGTATATATTTTTTCTTCACTCTCGGATGACTGTTTTGTATCAAACTCTTGTTCCATAAACACTTTCATATTTCAGCCACACTGCCATCCTCTCACCTGGAATTCCTAACCATTGTATTTTGAACACTTAAGTCATTACAAAATTCCTCATCTGCTTAATGGCATGCGAAAAGGTTACTATATACCAGTACAATAGCCACGAAATTCAATGGTATCAGTCTAAGTATACTTCAGTTCCAAAGCGAAAGCCGCTCTGTACAAATAACCACAAGTAAACATTAATGCTGTACATCGTTACGTCTCATCTGTACCACGTACAGTGCATCATTTATATAAAACCATTTTTCTATTTCCCCTCGCCGTCCACCAGGTCAGAAACTTGAGTAGCATTCATTCTAATGCCAGTATTATTAGGTTCTCTACTTAATATGACTAGTGAGCTTGTCCAATACTGCAAAACCATAGGATATTTTATCATCATTAGTAGGATGTCTTCTACGAACGTTATACTTACTAATATTCCTACTAAGTTAAAGCGTAAATTTTGTATTCGATTTTCAGATCACTTGGAAACCGATCTTATTTAGCAAATCTTATTTTTACATTTTTCTTTTTCGTTTTTTTAAGGTTACACTAAACTGAACTGTAAGGTTTGTTTGGTGCTCTAGCCTACCTGGCCTAACCTAACCTACCCTAATAGAGATGACGTAACCTAAGCAATTATAGACAGGGTTGCCTTAGTCTAACGGGTAAGGCGGGTAAAGACAAAGGAAATAACAAATATTGGTGGCCTCATATTTTTGAAATCTAAATGCTACAGTGAAACTATTGTCATTCCCAAGACGAGATACAAATAGCTTCAAACGAGCTTAAAAAATATTTCTCTTCAACAACAAGACAAATTTTCATCAGGTTTTCCTCCGTA
The DNA here is from genome assembly GCF_040412425.1 of Macrobrachium rosenbergii. Classification (NCBI taxonomy): domain Eukaryota; kingdom Metazoa; phylum Arthropoda; class Malacostraca; order Decapoda; family Palaemonidae; genus Macrobrachium; species Macrobrachium rosenbergii. The sequence continues at coordinate 37,613,390 of NC_089777.1, forward strand.
ATTTGAGGAAAGAATATTGTAGCAACCAACAATCCGCAAGTTTTAAACCGTAGTACAATAATATTTTGCATGCAGTACTGGACATGTAATATCACCTAACCATGGATATAAAAAAAAATACAGAATGCAAGAAACTTATAAGCTATTTCTATAATTCATTTCCCAGTAACTCAGTGCCGTGTTTACTGTTCCTTGTCACGTTTTCAAGGTCTCAACTGTAGGTAAGACTATGGTTGGTTTCAGTCAATAGTATACAAGAGAAAGCTGCTTACCTTTCGTAAAAGTCTGGAGTATCCAAGAAGGGGACACAGTGAACAAATCTCCTTTTAATTATTAAGAGTTGTAATCACGTAATCACAAACTCGTTACAACTTGGAGCACAGCATAAACAAACCCATGACTATAATGACACAGAAACGTAGAAAACTTAACGCAGAAATCATTGTAATGAGTTTCTGTTGCATAAAAATGCAAATTCCGTAAACTTTGAAAACATGAATGTTCACTGACAGTACTCAAACGTAAGATAAGAACTGAAATACTGAGGATTTAAAGATGTGGAATAAAATAGCCACACAGGTCATCGGCCAAACAGTGACTACGCAAGGATTATAAAGGTAGGACCTCCTACGTAAACAAATAAACATGCTGCTAATATGAACTCTCACACTATGATCGGGTTGAAGTTACTTGGTAATAAAATAAGAGAATCTTAGTTTTTCAACATGGTCTTTTGGTTTGCGAGGTGTAAGATGAACACTTAAATTTAAAAAAAAAGTCGTAAACGACATTGTATTTTTATAATTCAAAAGATAGCAGTTTTTGCTTTAAAGCTCGTTATGGCAAAGTTACAGTTATATCGTCATTTTCATATTATGTATTGGCCCTTACAACGTGATTCTGTAAACATGTACAATACCAGACAATGAATCATAAAGAAAATATCACACCAAACCTATAAAACAATGAGTTTACGTAGATATTGGTCTAACTAGGCTATGTCAAATGCTTCAGTTTTATTTGTTTATAATAATAAACACTGAATAAAATTACCAGGAACACTGACAAATAGACTAGTTGGACTCATTTTCATATTTATATGAATCAACTTTGCCAAAACTTACGACGCTTTCAAGATAAAACGATCTTAGTCATTATGAGATATCATGTTATTATATATATATATATATATATATATATATATATATATATATATATATATTATATATATTTTATATGTTTATGGTTGAGTGCATTGAGACCTTACCTTGAAAATTTATTACATCTGACTCTTAGGCCGAGTCCAGTAAACATAAGCAAAGGTATAGGCTGAAGGCCTGCTTCAAAGGGGGGAAGTTTCAGTTAAACACTTAAGTTTTCACTTACATGAGCATATTTACATTAACTACATATCAGAAGAAAATGAAACGTAAATTTGGACAGGTAAACAGAATCCTGCCGTTCCAAGGGAATAATAAACAACTGGGGTATTTTCCCTGACGTAATTTAAAAGGCCTGCTTCAAAGGGGCACTGCAGAGGGGGAGAAAGCAGGGGTTATACCACTGTGCACACAAGATGGTGCTCAGATTCAAAGCAGGTAACTCTCCTCTGTAATTGAAATACACATGGTTTCGTAGGTGTATTAGGAGCGTAATCAAGGAATCGAGGGCGTGCACGGAAGGTGCCTATAAAGGACCTCGATTCTGGTGACTTTAATTCCAAGCAGTAAACAAATAATTCACTTCGCTGTAAGTTATCGTTACGTTAACAGACTTTAAAGTAATACAGGTCTCACTGCGGGTATATCGCTTTAAAAAGGAAACAGAAAAATAACAGAAGGCTGATAGATGCGTGACTGACTTAGGAACCTTGACCTTGATACACTACATTCGTCAGGAGACGGCTTCCTCGTCCACGGGGACTGATGGTGGAGGGTAGCGTTAAGGGGCTTCACTACAAAAGGACACTGTATGCTCAAGGACAGCCACATGGGATTTCAAGGGACAGCTCAAGGAGCAGAGTGGAGAACTAAGTGTCCTGGGATAGTTCTGATGTCTTCTGGGTCCGAGGTTACTCTAAGGCTGAGCGAGTCGGGATTCCTTCTTTTATGCCCTCGTAAGGATTACGACATTGTTCATTCCAGGCGTTGCTGCTGTCATTCACCTGGAGTCCTGTTTTCTATACGGTCCGCATGCGGGGCACCTACCAGGTGTTCAATATGGCTGCAATCACAAGAGTCAGTCGCCAGCGTGGGAGTGCTTTCTCTTTTGGGTGTGCCTGCTTCGGCAGGATTAGCGATCTCTGCATGAATCCGCACCTGAAATCAAGATCGCTGGCAGTCACTAGGGCAAGAAAGTATTAAAAGGTTTTCCCACATGGGGTAGTGGTGAGAGGATATGAATTAGGGGCGAATTTCCACCTGCAAACATCTTTAAGAAAAAGAAATAAATAAACATGATTTCCAGAAAAGTAAAATTAATCTCATTTGCAAGTTACGTTACATTCATACTTGGAGGATGAGGTGGCATTTCTGAGGTTTACCTCTTGACAATAGATATATATTATGTGGGATCCGGCGAGTTTGTCTAAAACAATTTGTCTAAAATACAATTTGTCTAAATCAATTTGTCTAAACCAATTCGTCTAAAACAATTTGTCTAAAATACAATTTGTCTAAAACAAAATGTCTAAAATAAAAAAAATTAATAATAAAATAAATCAAAACAAAAATGAAAAAGGTGAATAAAAAAAAGTTATTTTACAGAACTACAATGATTGTTTTGAAATAGAAACAAACTTTCCTGAATTTATACAAATCAGTCAATCAGTCCATCTTTTCTTATTGTTTAACTTCTAAACCATGGCTGTTTACTAAAATTTGTCGTTTATTGTAATTTAAATTGCTGCTCTCAACTACAAATAAACAACTAAAATTAGTCGTTTACTGTAATTTTAACTGCTGTTCTCTTAAAAACAAACATGGAAAACAAATCTTTCTTCATTTTACATAAACAAAGCACTTTCTTATTGTGGTAATATTCAAACTGGATATAGCTACACCCCAAAATGCCTCTTGAATTCGTCGAATCGGAAAAAGGTCGTAAGAAATTAGTAGATAATGGATTTACATTTTACAAAAATGGTGAAAATGACGACCGAGTATATTGGAAGTGTGATAAATATCCGATAACAAAATGCCGCGCTCGTATAATTACGGCAAATGATCACATCGTAAAATCATCTACAAATCACAACCATGTATTAGATGCGGCCGAAAGTGCAGCAAAGGATATTATGACAAAAATACGTCATCAGGCTAAGACAACACAAGACGCACCCAGATCAGTTTTATCTAATGTGCTCGAAGATTGCGATCAAGCTGTTGCTCCAAAACTTCCTAAAGTGCAAAGTATGAAGAGAACTATAAGATCTGTAAGACAGCAAACCCTCGCTGGACCAGCCTTACCATCAACATGCAGTGAAATCGTTTTTCCACCTGATCTAACCATTACTTTTAAAGGTGGTCAGTTTCTAATGTATGACTCGGGACCGGTTGAAAAACGTATTGTCATATTTGCAACCAAACAGAATTTACAGGGTTATCACAAAGTAGTCACTGGTATGCTGACGGAACATTTAAAACAGTACCTTTGCTATTTCATCAGCTATATACATTTCATGGACTAAAACAGAAAGTTTCAAGTTGCCACTTCTTTTTGCATTACTGCCAGACAAAACAGAAGAAACTTATATAGCTTTTTCACAGCAGTTAAAGAAGCTTGAACCTTTGTGCGCACCACTATCAATAACGATCGATTTTGAGAGAGCTATGATGAAAGCGTGTCTGAAGGAATTTCCAAATACAGAACAAAATGGTTGTTTTTTCCACTTTAGCCAATGTATTTTCCGTGCAATACGAAATAATGGCCTAAGACGAAAATATGAAACAGAAACCAGTTTTGCTCTGCAGATGAGGATGCTACCAGCATTGGCATTCGTACCCGTAGCTAGCATAATAGACGCGTTTGAATTATTGTGTGATAACAACATCTTCCCCCATGAAGCACAAGAGGTCATCGATTATTTCCAAGACACTTGGATTGGGAGGCCTAATAGACGGTACGCTCGACGTCCACCTCTTTTCCCATGATATGTGGAATATGTATTCTAGAGTGCTTACGAATCTTCCTAAAACGAACAATGCCGTCGAAGCATGGCATCGTGGATTCGAAACTGAAGTAGGTGCACATCACCCCAATATATGGAAGTTCATCAACTGTTTAAAAAAAGAACAAAGTTTAAAATGAGGTACGAATTGAGCAATATGTTGCAGGGATAGAGCCAGAACCCCAAGGAAGCGCTATCGAGATTCAGCAAAACGTCTAAATAGTCTTGTTCAAACTTTTGATCAACATAATATTATTGATTACCTACGTGGTATTGCCCACAATCTTTCTTTTTAACTATAAAAGTAGTCTATTCAGAAGTTATCTTTTAATAAAACCTTTATTAATCGTTTATGTATTAAATCTTACATTTTAATGTTCTATATGAATGTATTTTATTAATTTTAGGCTAAGTTACCTGTCTTTTCTTTAATTTCTTCCTTTATGTAATTCTACATCTAATTCTGCATTTAATAAATATATTACTTTATTTTATTTTATTTACTAGAATTTCTTTCACCTCGTTCACACTTTGAACTACATTCCCCATTATTACTATTATTATTATTATTATTATTATTATTATTATTATTATTATTATTATTATTATTAAAAAATAAAATTGTAAATAATATCTTTTGAAAAAAATAAACAAGAAAGAAGTTATTCGAAGTTCTTTCTAGAAATAATGATCTCAAAAAAAACTCCTAATTGCCACTTTAGGGTGTGGAGTTGATGATTTCCTGAAGTTGTTTATATTAGCTATATTTGTTTTCCCCTATCGTTACCTATTTGAAAACGTTGGAAAAGCGTACAAGACTAAGAAAAGAAAAACCTAAATCTAACTTTCGATCTCTAACTCCCAATAAGGGAAGAAAATATAATTTATGAGCAAAAAATATAAAACCTTACCCGTAAAGAAACAGAAATTCAGAAAAGATATTTTTTTTTATTCACCTTTTTCAATTTTTGTTTTGATTTATTTGATTATTTTTTTTTATTATTAATTTAGACAAATTGTATTTTAAACATTTTGTTATTGGACAAATTGTACTTTAGACAAATTGTTTTAGACGAATTGGTCTAGACAAATTGATTTAGACCAATTGTCTTAGACAAACTCGCCTAGACCCATATTATGTATATGCATATATAAATATATATACATACATAAACACATGTGCACACACACACACACACACACACACACACACACACACACACATATATATATATATATATATATATATATATATATATATATATATATATATATATATATATATATATATATATTCTTACAGAGTATTGGTGCAATTGCAATTCTTACCTTGTTGGGGATGCTTTTGACTGGGAACATATACATCGTAATAAAAAAAAAAGGGTTATCTAAGTGAGAATTCAATTAAGGGACGGTCTCAAGAGAGAAATTCTGGGTCTGAATTAATTATATGTATTTACAGGAATCAGAGGAATAAATTACATGAAGCCATTAAAATTAACAATTGACAAAATTAAGAGTGCCACTCAATTAATAATGAGATATAAATAAAATAAGCAAGAGTGCTAGATTCATAGACGTATGGGGCACAGGATGCAGATGTTCTCCAGTGTTCACACACCCCTTCTGTAATGTATGGAGAAGGAACACGATCACTGGGTGAACCGAAACAGTCTAATTTTTACATGGAATGCTATACAAAATTTCAGGGTTCAGCACAATGCAAGGGGAAAAGGAAAAGGCAATGAATTAAGAGTAATAGATAAATGACCAAACACTCTCCACGGCACAGTATCTTTATTCCTTAAGCAAAGCTCCTTGGTTGTAGAATAGAATGACTCTCAGACGAGTGGGACCTTCTACATGTGGTACTTCAGGTAGCATTCTGGTGTAACTTGTATAACTTGTACTATAAAATGAATTTAACATGTGGTTAAGCCACTTATGCAAATGATACAAGAGTGATACTCAAGGTATCAAAAATACAATGTTGCATGCATATAGGCTAGGACGGATTTCTGCCTGTTAGGGTGGAGACCGGACTTGGCTAAAATAAAGTACAATTTCATACAAATCTAAAAACCCTTTATACATTCGTGTGGCTACTAAATTGGTGAGTGCCATATTACCTTGCGGATGTGGTGGGACTGAGCCAGGTGTGGCACTAGCGTCATCAGGGCCTAGTGGCTCTGTGATATACAATTAATTTTCCCTATAGGGGTTTTTAAAATTTGTTGTGCAAGTATCTGCATGAAAGGAAGGTTAAAGACTTGGAGTGCCAGAGGGTCTGGCAGTTAACACTCTCTGCAGATGTCAGAGTGTGATGCTTAGTAGGGGAGTTAGGCAAGGTAAAGGCTAGTGGTTACAAGGCTCAAAGTTAATTTACAAATGATTAGAGTTACAAGAGAAAAGTAAGTTACACTTTCACAAAGAGGAAGAGTAAAGGGAGTAACCAGGCATCCGACTCTGGTTGGGTGTCAAGGTACTCAGTTAAAGTGAGGCACTGTGTCAGAGGGGCATGAGTGCCAGGAGAGCTCTGTGTCTCCCGTAGGCTACCTGGACTTTCTAAGCCTCTGACAGCTGAGATATGGAAGAATTTCCATCAGAATCTCATCTTCTGAAGACTGGGAAATATAGGAAGGAGTCTCTGTGGGCGTGCGAGGTTCACAGGTTACAATGACCAACTCAGGCATGGGTTGCCAGGCTGCGCCAGGGGGTGAACTTTCACTGAGGTCAGGGGAATCCAGAAGGGACCCTAGTAAACTTCAGGTCGGCTCTCTTACCAACACGGGTAGCAGGGCCAAGCCAGGCGAAGGGAGGGGGGGGCCAGACTGGGATCTCCTGAAGGGAGATCTACGGCGTGCTCTGGCACTGGCACTAAGGCGGGGTCAAGCACAGGAACTGAATTTGGAATTGGCTCAACGTTCGGGATGAATGGAGCATGGCACTGCTCAGGGCGCTCAAGTGGCACTGGCAGGGAAATTGAGGCAAGTTTGGGAGCTCCTGAAGGGAGATCTGTAGTGTGCTCTGGCACTGGCGATAAGGCGGGGCCAGGCAAGGGAATTAAATTTGGTAAGGGGTCAACGACCAAGACGGACGAGGCCTGGCATTGCTCAGGGTGTGCAGGTGGTACTGGTAGTGGTTCTGAGGCAAGTCTGTGAGGACTATTTGTGCCTGATGGAGACTGTGAGGGGTCAGAACCCCTGGGTTGTCTTGAATTAGGCGGGGACAGAGAGTCCTGTCCGAGGAGGAGGTCATAGCCTCCAGGAAGGTAATTTGCTACTGTAAGTGTGCAGAGCTTGGTTCTGTGGGGCCTGATGACCCTCAAAGGAGCTGTTGGGAGAATCAATTTTACCTGATTAATACTCTTGATGGTGACAAGTTTATGTTTTTCAATTTTAGCTCCATAAGGGACTTTGTCTTCCCTTACAATGGAGACTTGTGCGCCAGTGTCTTCAAATCCCTTGACCTGGCAGACTGGGTAGCTACCTTGAGAAGGTACCACAAATATAGGGCCTCGGCTGGAGAACCTAGAGATTGGTGATTGGTAACCACCTGTGCAATGGCGGGTGCAGCTGCTTTGCTAGGGCAATGCTTCCAGAGGATGGAGTGCCCATAGACTTTACATGCAGCGCAATAAATCTTGCTAAAGCCCTTTTGAGGAGCGGGTGAAGGTTTAGGATGTTGCTTGGATTGATCAGGGGGTGGCATGGCAGTGGCTCTTCCCTTAGATCGGCCTGGGATTCTTTTGCAGTGAGTGCAAATAAGAATTTTAAAAGAGGGCCCATTCTTTGATTGGGCTTGCAATGAGGTGTGACTTGGTGGGATCATCTTCCAATCCAGGGAACTGGTAGAAGGATAATAAGTGTCCCAATCATCAGCCAAGAGGCAGCACTCCTCGAGTGTGGTGGGACATAGCTCACTTAGGTAAGTAGCCAAGGAACTTGGGGCATAGTAGAAAAAATCCTCTAGCTGCATTCGTTGTGATGTTGATGGCATCCAGCCAACGCTTAACAGCTCGAGTTTTATGATAGGCCCATTATGTCCAAGTTTGACCTGCTTCCTTTGGTTGGTGGTTGGCCACACCAGTGTTGTCCCCAGCGTTCAGGGTAATTTCGAAGACCTTAATGACGGCCTTCCTGACCTCTTTGAGGGCCCTCTGAGTGCCATCGGTTAAGGAGCAGAAAGCGATTAGGTCCTTGCCACCCATGTGTTTGCCAGTGATCAAAGAGATCTCTGTTGCAGTAGGCTTGAAATATTGGGGCAGATAACAGAAAAATCATGCAAATGATGATACAAGCATCAAATTTGGCACAAGTGTCCTCCAAGGTATATTAATCAAATCTGCCCAATTGGCCAATTGAAAATCCAAGATGGCGTCCATTTTCAAGATGGCCGCCCAAAAAACCACCCGAAGTAGAAGTTTTGCTTAGAAATATTTGTTAGTTGTAGTTGTCTGATATGCACGATCTAAGTGTGGATTCCTATGTTTTGAAGCCTGCTGAACTATATTCTCCTATTTAAAAAGCACTCAGACATATTTCTCAAGATGACCACCAAGATGTTTGTCTTTCTTTACATAAGTTTTGTCCCGGCTAGTACATTTTCAAAGTTATGCATACTGTGCTGCTGTTTCTCAATCTGCTACTGTTCATATATGCAGCTGCAGAGTGATGTGTAGGGAAGCTCTGCCTGAGAGCACTTGCATCTTCCTTTGCAAACCTTCTTACAGGAGCACTTTGTCAATTCTTGACAGCTTGCTGCAATCAGTGGTAGTGTTGTCCAATGTATCTGCCATGCTTCTCCTTTCTGTGTCCACCCCCATTCAGCTGGACTGTTCATGTGTGGATTACAGTGGGTTGCCTGGCCCCAGATGATCCCAGCCTGGTAGGCTGCACACTTTGCATGTTCTCTGAGGGCTGCCTGTGTTGGTGGAATTGAGTTGTATGGCCTCTGCTTGCGGGGCAAACAGATCTAGTCTTGCTTCATCCACACCAGTGGCTGCGCTTGATCTGTCGTACATGAGGACAACGAATCTTTCCAGCCTCTGCATGTCAAGATCACGAATCAATGTTGGATGCTGGCTGAGAATGATGAATGTTTCAGTAATATCATCAAATACATTCCAAATCTGCCATGCAGATTTCTTCGCTTTCCCACGGAAGGCAGACACAATGTCACATCCAGTGAATGCGTGAAAGTAGGGGATCCCTCTAGCTTTCTCAAGCCCAATTGCAGAAACTACCTCATGGACTGGAATCCATCGCATATGGGCTCCTTGGCCAAAGGCAATCCACATTTCCTGAAGACCTAGTTTCTGGAAAGATGGCAGTACAGATATTGCTATGACTAGCACATCTGTGTCATTAGCCTTGATGATCATAGACTTCCTTCCGCCCATCAGTCGTTGCATCCCTAGCGTAGAGAAAAAAAAGTTAAGTATACCTTAGTTTTACCAGACCACTGAGCTGATTAACAGCTCTCCTAGGGCTGGCCCGAAGGATTAGACTTATTTTACGTGGCTAAGAACCAATTGATTACTTAGCAACGGGACCTACAGCTTATTGTGGAATCCGAACCACATTATAGTGAGGAATGAATTTCTATCACCAGAAATAAATTCCTCTAACCCTTCATCAGCCAGTCGGGGGGATTGAACTCCGGCCCATCGAGTGACAGTCTGAAGCTCAACTGACTCAGCCAACAAAGGGCTTCCCTAGCACAGAAGTTGTGATATAGCAAAGTCTGATTTCGAAGCTCCATGATGGAGTTGAGACTTGATGTCTGCACTGTGTTCAATCATGCATACAAACTGAAGCAGTGATGGTGGCACAGCCTGTTCTAAGTCTTTGTCATGAAGATAGCTGCTGAAATTCGACTTCTGACAGAGCATGTCTTGTCATATTATCCCAGCGGCTTTTGCTAGATGGATCGCTTCACCATAACGGGATGCTTCTGATAGGATTGAACCTACATCAGTTTCAACAGCCAACAGAACTTCTTGTCCTTGGTGATTAGCCTGCAGCTGTGGAATTTGCAAAAGCAGCTGATCCTTGAGTCGAGTAGGATGAACATCAGGCGAGTCAACACCAAGCTGTTCCAGCCTCTGCTTGTAAAGCTTGGTCAAATCAGCAAGCCTGAAAATCGGTGGCCTCTCACTGGCATTTTTCATCTCGCAGATGTAGGTGACTAGTTCAGAGAAAGCAATTGGATATGCATCCTTCCAGTGTTCCTGTGCTTTTTCTTGCTCCCGCACCTTTAGGTATGCCCGTTCTTGGTTATACAATGCCGCCAAACAGCCAGGGTGATATTTCACTTCTTGGGCTACGACATTTCCTGCACTTAGTTTTGTATCACTGAGTTTTTGGCACATTCATTTATTCTCCTATTCACTTGCATTGTCATTGCTTCTCTAAGCTTCCCTCCTTCAGTTTCGCAGAAGAAGCATTCTTTTGTTTTAGTTTCTTGGAGCTTTCGTGGAAACTTACTTCTACTGCCTTCATCACTAGTACCTACATGACTTACTCTTTTTTCAGCTCGGTGTAACTTTGTGTTGTTGAACAGAAGCCTGCAACTCTCATGATATTGTGCCTTAGAACCTTCGTCAAGTCTTGCAGGGTCTAGCTTGACTGGTAGCGCATTGAGTGAGTGAAACAGAGGAATATTCTTTGCCAGGTTCGTATATCCACATCCCCTCTTCTGGCAAGATTGGCCTGGGGAGATTTTAGATCTTCTTTCTTAACCTCCTGACATAAGCAACAATTGGTCTATTCTGTTTTCCATGATCGTCCAGTAGAGTTCGCATCCATGATTACGATGACATTCAGGATCGAGGGTTTATCCTTTTACCACCCTGTACATGTAATAGTATAATAGGCCTCTTATGTCCTGTAATATACAATAGGAGCTTTCCTGTATGGGTACAACTAGGTTCTTGCACTGTGCCATACACCTAGTCCGATCGTTCATCCAGTGTCATAAGTCCCGTGCGATCTGTACACCATCCAGATAACTAAAACCCTGTTATCCTTGGTTTGGCTCTCCTGCGCTGGCACGTCCTGTCCATTCAGGTGCGGCTGCCTAACTGATTTGGAGTTGATTAGGCAGCATTTGGGATACTAGTAGGTTGTTGCAGTATGATGCCAACATAAATTTCCTACTTGGCTGACACTGAACCCCATCCTGAGTTTCACAGCAGTGATGTCATCAATGTGCCTTGGTAGTGCCCGACAATCACTCCTTTAATGCAGTGCCTTAACCATGTTATAAACTAGAAAATATACATCAGCAGGCTTAAAAACACAGGAATCCACACTTAGATCATGCAATTCGGACAACTACAAATATTTCTAAGCAAAACATCAACTTCGGGTGGTTATTTTGGCGGCCATCTTGAAAAATGGCCGCCATTTTATGATTTTCAATTGGCCAATCAGGCAGATTTGATTAGTATCCCTTGGAGAACAGTTGTGCCAAATTTGATGCTTGTATTATCATTTGCACGATTCTTCTAAAAAATTACTCTTATCTGCCCCACTACGTGGGTTTTGTTATGACAGTGACCAAGAAACATGTGTTTCGTCACCCGACCACCTAGGCTGAGTCCCGTGCCTAAAAGATGTGGGACAGAGACGAACAATTTTGGGAAATCGCTCTCCCGCCGCCTACTGCTCGCATTTTTTTTCATGAATGAAAGATCCGCTTGGTCTTACGGACTTATGACTCGTACTAACGGGGAATGAATTTTACACATGAACGATTCGTTCATGTGCAAAATTTCTGGGCTCATGTGGCCCTGAATGAAATGAGGTATGGGAATGCTAAATTTTCTCAAAGGATGATTTTGGTAACTGAGGAAACGTTACTTTAAACATTAGCGAGCTCGCTAATGCTATCGAGAGAGAGAGAGAGGGAGGCCGCCGAGTGAAATTTGCTGGTTGGGTGTGAATTCACAGCCCAGATTACTGTGTTGCCTAGCTAAAAATGGCAGACTGCAAATTGTCCGGAGCAAATGGGAGAGAAAAATAATGTGCTATTTACTTAGGCATCACTTGATTTATCACTTCACTGCCTAACTATCCTAGCATTGAAAATATGCAGGCTAACATGCGATAGCAACAAAAGCTTTTGCATCGGATGGCTAACACTCTCTCTTCTCTGCAAGCTATTTGTGGAGCATGCACGTGGCCTAACTGATCCCTTACAGCTTTTACAGTCACGATTATGGTTGCACCTAACATATAAGATAAAATAACATTGTACTTACACTGTGGAACCCTGCTCACTTGTGCTTATAATGAGGAGTTTACACAAAAAGGTTCATTTCTTCGTCTTGTATCCAGCTTTAGCAAAGCTAGTAGCTGATAGCTGCAAGTGTCGGGGGCTTGCAATGATTCTGCACCTTGCAGGCTACAAGAATTCAAGCAAGGTTCGCAAATATTAGATTTTTACCTGGGAAGGATGTGGAACTTACCATGGGGGTTGTAATTCTGACTACAGGTGCTGACTCAGATAAAAATACATGAAAGAGATCTAAGCTGAATGCTTTACTTCAACAGGAAAAGTTGCAGATAAACACTTAGGTTCACTTAAAATCACTTATACTTACATTTAACAAATTAAATCAGAAGAATGGGGAATTGTGAAAACCAGACAGGCAAAACAGATTACTGTCGAACGACTAAATTTACAAGTTACACAATAACAGAAATGGAGGAAAAATCCACTTCATAGAACACCGTTGGGTGAGGGGCAGTGGCTATGACCACGGCATAAGCACAAGGTGAACAGTTGATTCCACAGCTAGCAACTCCATCTGTAATCAAGAACGCATTCGGTTGCTTACGCAAAATGGGCAGCGTAATTAAAGGAATCGAGGGGGTTGTACAGAAGATGCCAAAGCAACTTATTCTAGGCACTAGTATACACGTGTGAAATTTTGAATATTTACTCACTGCATTAAACACATCAGGTCTTGTTAAAAATCACACTTCAGAAAAGAAAATAAATTCAGTAGAAGAATAATAGATTCGTGACTGATTCAAAACCTTGCTTCTGGTACTTTACCTTTTCGTCGGAGACAGGGGGACCTCGTCTTCAGCGCCAGCACAGAAGGCAAGAATTATAGGGTTTGCACTTTAAAGAGACTAAGGCTTAAAGCAGCCACGTGGGAAGAATCAAGGCTCTGATGGAGCAGGTGAAAAGGGACAAGTGTCTGGATTATGCAGCCGGGCATTTCTGATGAGCGCCGCCCAGGCACTGCCTTTTAAGACCTCAACAGATTAAGATTCTCTTCCTTCCAGATGACAGTGTCTACTTGCCTAGCAGTCTGTCTTCTTCGCTTTCAGACCATGTGGTAGGCACTGGCTACATGGTAATTTCGTTGCTATGGCCCGGGCTCTTTCTCTTTTTGAGCTAATCTCCTTCGCTGGCTCGTCTACGCCTCCGGCGTGGATTTGGCCTCCCAAAAGGCGGTACCTGGAAGAAAGGCTCGAGCAGTCGCTAGGTCAAGGAAGATTATTTTAAGGGGGTGAGGAATGAGAGATTTTCCAGGAAGGGGCAATGTTTTCCCACAACTTGTCTTTGCTAGTCAGCGGTGTCATTGACGTGACTATCCTTGTTTCAACTGAATAAACGTAAATCAAGTCTATACGGTGCATAATGGCACTCTCAGAGGGCGAGGTGACTTACAAGAGGTCTCCCTCGTGATATTCGTGACACGATAGCCTATTTAGTAAATTCTTTATTTTCCATTGATGTGAAATGTCTCCTTATAAGGATGATAACATGAAATGAAATAAGGTAAGGCATATTTCAACAAGTCAAATTTATACCCTACAAAATGGGCAAACTAATTCGGGCAAAGTGAAACAAATAAAAACACTCGGTATACCATAAAATCATTTTTGACATCATGAACTATTACAGACTTTTGATGTATTTCTCACTTGAAAATTTCATAAATATTTTAATTAAAGTTTTAAATAATGGACAAGAAGCTGAAGTGACGAACTTAGGCTGAACACGCAAAACCAAAACTGTAACATTACAAGACACAATTAATTGTAGCATAATTAATCAACCTTCGTTGGTGGAATCCAACCGACACAGCCTATACAAGAGTGACCATTTACATAATCGGACTTTCCAAATATGACCGTTTTCTTTGTATTCACACAACTGGGAGGTATAAAGTTATCAACTTTGGTTCCATACAAAAGAATTCCGATGTCCTGGTGCAATCTTTTATCGCCAGGCGTTTGACTCATAACTGGAAGATAGACGCATCTAGAGAATGACGTTCTCTACACCTGGAAAGATGTCACGTTCGATTTATCTTTCACGTAAAAATATTCCGTTCTTATCTCGGGAATAATATTCCTTAACTCCGTGCTGAACCCTGATAGTATAATGATGGTTGGTCGATTGCTGACAATGCAATATTTTACTCCATATACCGAAAGGTACTGCAAAATTACTTATATTAGACATGGTTAAATTTGTTTCAGAAACTGAGTTGGTTGTGTTAAAGCACAGCCAACTCGGGGAAAACCCGAAGACAGAATCAGCAGCATAAAAAATATGTAGTACTAACTTTCAATACATTTTGAATTTCACTCTTCATGACTTTTAGAACATATTTTGTTATGGCTCTCCTTCTGGCACTCTGTATCTTACACTTACCAATACAGGAAGTGAAACAAGGTGTTCCATCACCATTACACAGAATAAAAACAATTCCTCAGGGATAATTTTATTGAATTAATGGATTTGGCTAAAAGCTCCTCGGTTATACATATGCATATACAGGCATATTTAGTCATATAAACAGGAACTTTTGCATGTGTTCCAATGTGCCTCAAAAGTGTGAAAACTCCTGCTTAAATAATTTATGATTATATATATATATATATATATATATATATATATATATATATATATATATATATATATATATATATATATATAAGTATGTATCTTTGAACCATTGTAAGAAGCACAACGCAATTTTCTACTAGACTTAATTGGACCTGCATAGTTGTTTTTCTTAGTTAAACAATGAATGTCCAATTTTTAAAGGTCACCGGGACAGCTAAAGTAAACAAATTATTCAACTTGGAAATGAGAGCTTAAATACATTATACACCTGACTGCAAACCAAATAATTCATCTAGTTTTTATCGTTACCCATTTTCCCTACAATCCAGATTGAAATTTTTCTCCGCAAAGTATCCTAGTATGCAAAAGCAGTTGTAGAAATTATTTTATCAGTAATCATCGGGGAACGTTCCTTAGGGTAGGGGTACGATTCAGCGCAGCCATTATATCGCCGACGATTCTGCGCGGTCATTTCAGCGCCAAAAATTTCAGCGACAGCCGTCTCAGCGCAAGAAGAAATTCCAACTCTCTCTCTCTCTCTCTCTCTCTCTCTCTCTCTCGTGAGGATGCCATATTGTTTGGAAGGCTCTATCATCTCTATGTCTAAAACGCAGTTGAGAGTCATCAGGTAGTTTGATGTTTTCAATGATTACAATGGTTTTACTGACAATTTTAAAGGAAACATTTAACGACTTCCTGTCTAGTCATTTGTAAACCATGGAGCAAGCAATTCAAAATCAGAGAGGACGAGTGAAATTCTGCCATGATGATGATGATGACGATACACACACACGCACGCACACACACACACATATATATATATATATATATATATATATATATATATATATATATATATATATATATATATATATATATATATATATATATATATATATATATTAAAGAATCCCACAGGAAAATGACAGGCAGCAGAAGTTCAGTACCAAGCGCTTTCACGTTTATTAACGCATCGTCTGGGCACAAATGAGACAGATGAAAAGAAGGTTACAAAGTAACCCAGACGATGCGTTAATAAACGTGAAAGCGCTTGGCACTGAACTGAACTTCTGCCTGTCATTTTCCTGTGGGATTCGCTTATACACTGAAGTCACGTGCATCTACTGTGAATTTTAAGCATATATATATATATATATATATATATATATATATATATATATATATATATATATATATATATATGATAAAAAAAAAAAAGCAAGACACAAGCAAATGTAAAGTTTTGGAGATGTCATGAAGACGGTAGATGTCGCGCTAGCATTCAAACATTAGAAGAAGCAGTTCTAAAAATTAATGGTCACACCCATCCGCCGTCTGCAGTGGCAGTAGAAGTCGAAAAGGCGAAAACGTATGCACGTCAGAGAGCTGAGAACACTTACGAAGCACCAAGTACTATAATCAACAAATCTCTGGAATATATGTTTCAAGCTGCCTAACCGACAAGCGATGCGTATAGTTGTTCGGCGCAAAAGGAATGCAGCTAACCCGGTTCCTAAAAACCCAAGATCCATTGAAGATTTAGAATTTCCTGAAGGATGCGAAGTCCATAAGCCCACGCCTGAAACTGGGGGAAAATTTTTCATAATGGATCTGGGGATTTTTGGTAAGGAGACCTGGTTGATACATCTAGCAACTTCAACCATCTGGTATGCTGATGGAACATTTGCTATTGCACCTCAATTATTTCTTCAAGTTTACATTATCTTAGTCAAGATATTCGATGGTGTCCACCCCATACGATATGAACTCTTGCAGAATAAGCAGCGTGCAACATATGTGGGAATGCTAGAAATAATGAAGGAGATGGTACCATGTGCACTGCCCAGTGTCATCAACTTTGATTTTGAGCTTGCAGTTTTGACAACCATGAAAGACTGTTTTCCCGATGTGCAAATCAGAGGCGCTTTGTTTCACTTATCTCAAATTTTACTAAAGCAGAACAAAAGTCACGCGGGTCACATATTTTCGTATAATAACAGCTGGGACTTTGTTTTACAGGTAAAATTGATACTAGCTCTTTCATTTCTCCCAGTAATGACCTTGCCCGTCATGTGAGGAGCTAGTTCCGCTTTTGAATTGGTTTGAAGACAACTTCATTGGCCGTGCACACCGGAGAGGAATTGGGAGAAGGACACCACTGTTTCCCACAGACATTTGGAACATAAATGTTTCACCGAAGGCTTCAAGGAGAAGATAGAACTAATGATCGTGCTGAAGCGGCGAGCAGAGGGCTGCGTGCAGAGCTAGGAATGTTGCATCCAACAATTTGGAATTTCATTGATGAGCTGAAGTTAATCCAGAAAGGACGTGATGAATATTTCGAAAAACTTACAGTTGGTCATGAGCCACAACAAAAGTTACTGGAATACAGAAAGGCAGACAAAAGAATATCACAAATTGTATCGCATTATGGCAACAGAAATGAAGTCGAGTATTTGCAAGCTATTGCGCATAACTTATTAAACTAGGTTTCCTGAATTTTGTATTTTGGGCTATTTTTAACTGCCTTATTTATTTACATATTAGAATTAGTATGTGTAATTTTAATTAATAAAATATTTTGAATCCCGGAATGTTTCATTAAAATAAATGTATTAGTATATTAGAATCAGTATGTGTAGTTTTAATCAATAAAATATTTTGATTCCCGGATGCTTGTTCAACACCTTCTCTTTTGTTTAGGAAATTATTACTGTCTTATAATTGTAAAAGTTATGTATGGTTTTTTAATGCTTCTGGCGCTGAAACGGCTGTTGCTGAAATTTTTGAAGCTGAAATGTCTTGGCACTGAAACGACTGAGCTGAAATGGCGTCGCTGAACTGGCGGCGCTGAAATGGGCTACCCCGTTCCTGGTCCCTTCCAATCGGGGTATGCGACATTGCCATCTGTTCAGAGCTAATCTTCATCTTCAGAGCATCTGTCTCGACGTAACCAAGCGACTATCACCTCAGTGACTAAGATGATGGCCGCCAAGCACATTCCGATTCCCCATATTACACCAAGACCCTGGAAGAAATATTTACAGTCACCGTTCGGGTGTATAAATTTATGCAAACTCTTCAAGTGTTCCTAAGAATATGGTCTCCATGGAGACGGCTAAAGGAACAATTTTTCGTTATTATTGGATTTCTGTTCTTCATCTCTACTTCTATAATAAAAAGGTTTTGCAATAACCTTTAAGAGCGTATATTTAACCTTCCTCATGGCCGTACTTTCCTAATCCTGTTCTGTTTCTTCCTCTTGTAAACAAACACTGATTCCGGCCATCTCAAAGAAAGGTGACCATTCTAATTCTTTCAACTACTGTCTTATTTCTTCAACTTCCAAGGAACAACTACAATATTCAAAACTTTCTTCGGCTCTCACTTTCTTCAACACTTTCAATCAACTCCATTCTTTCCAATAACAAATATGGCTTGGCTTCCGTAGGGCAAGATCTCATGGCTACCTCCTTTCATATCTCAGTGATGGCTGGTTACCTTAGCTGCAGAACCTTACAGAATCTTTCGTCATCATTCTTCACATCTCTAAGAATCTGATGGTCTGTAAAAGGCTCAATTAGTCAGAAGTCCCACTTAGGCGCTCTTCCTCTGTAAATCTATCTCTAGTTGCTTGACCTGAACTCTACCGATTTTCCTGTTCATGATTTTAATATGATTCACCCTTAAAAAATAGAAAATAAAAAAAGGGCTTAGGTCTAACTGAACTGAGGTCATCGGTGTGGCCTTGAAAGCGGCACCTCCGGAGCTATTTTTCCACAGTAAGTTATTTTCTTTTTCCGGTTTAATGAAGCTTTATGTTAGCCTTATCTGTCACTGTTTCGATTATTGCTCTTGTCTCTAGAGTGTATCATCTTTAGGTTCTCTCCTCGACAGAACTGAACCAGAGGCACTTTATATGACTGCTGGCTGGTGTAGATTAAGCCGGTCTTGAGTTAGCACGGCTCCCTGCCCTAAGATAGCCTATAGGTGTGGGTAGGTGTGAAAGAGAATAATATAAGAGGCCTAGCGTTGACCTCCAGATCCTTTCCGCCAAGACAGTTGTTAGATCAATGACCTGCTCCTTATAAACCTCTCACTTCAACGATTTCCTTCCTACTGTTCAGTGCCCTTCCATTTTCTCTGACCACGCGGCACCCGTCGGACAACCTTTTCACACATTTACTGTTTAAATCAGTGGGGTGACTGTTTCTTTCCCTCCACCACCACGCTTATACCTAGTGTGGGACACGCCGAGTAACCTACAATCAATCAACCTTCAGGCTTACGATAGTTAAGGGCACTGGATTGTTCGTCTCACTCACCTCTGCACCAAAAGACAAACATCGTCAAGTAAAACTGCATTATATTAACCACCGAAACTTCGTGGAAACTGTGAACTTGGGAGTCAATGGGCTTGGTCATTCCTCGGAATTTTCTCCCCTCTGTATTTCAAGAATCATTTGAAGTTTTTTTTTTTCCAAGCGGATTTACTACCACTTAACCAATGGTACTTGGTTCCCTTCAGTGGCTAGTTAAAACTACATTAAATTTTTGGGATGGAAGTATGTACTTCATTTAAATGGAAATGAAATATGAACGAACAAGGATTATTTATATATATATATATATATATATATATATATATATATATATATATATATATATATATATATATATCGAATATCACCAAATCATTGGCATACCAAGGAACAGGAAATATAATTCAGATGCTGCAAACATTAAAAAAGAAAACCTATAACCAATTACGACAGAAAGACACTTACATACTACAGAAGACGACCATTAAATTCTACAAAACAAAAAGGCGAAACTATTACGAAGATGTTAAGCGAATAAAACTCAAAACTATTACCCAGATGCTGCCAATGCCGATGGGATCCATCAGCGCGACTTTTATTGGTGGATTTGCGCAGGCCGTTATGTTGTTGCTATTGGTGTAGACCCAGTACTTGTATAGACCCGCTTCTACTATACGGCGAATTCTGTTGAGAGAAACCTTTATTTTTACGCATTCTTTTTATTTTCATTCCTTTGTTCCTTGAAGAAACTGTTAGTTAATATTGTCTTGGGAAGTTATTATGTCTGGATTTGTAATGCAGCCTCCTCTGATTCTATTAAAATGCTATTTTAATTATGTGCTGTACTTGGTAGCTCTTGATTATCAAATACTGCTAAAAAGTATTTGGTAAAAAAGAACTCTGGTCTAGATACCAGACGACCGACAAGAAGCCAATTTTGGCTTCAGCTTGGTCAAATGTACTGAACAGGAAACTTCTAAAAAGTTTACACTTGACAAAGCTGAAGCTAAAATTGACTTCTTTTCGGTCAGGTAGTGTATAGAACAGCGCTCTGTCCCTCGTTCCTCGTAATAAATTTCCCATATGTATATACTGTATTAGCGTAACTGATCTGTTTGTTCTGGGGAACGAAAAATCTTAACGAACTTTGAATTTAACGATGAAACGGTTAACCTCAATATAATCAAGTAGATCAGCGTATAAAGCATCTCAAAAGAAATTTGAATCCAGTGAGAGGACCTCAGTGCCGATCATAAATGCTACTGCCTTCATCTCGAGAACCCCGAAGGTTTACAAAAGGAATCCTTTGGGTTCTAGAAGAGAGGAGGAAGTGAGGGTGCTGGCTATATCCTATGTATCTGGTACATTTTTTACCTTTCTGCACTCCAATATGTTTACATGAAATTTCACAAGATGACTCAGTAAGATGCATATCTCTGGCATAATAGACATGGGAAAAACATTTAGGCATACGATAAAAAGTTATATTCTTTACATATCTATATCTTTTCCGCTGATGAGCTTGGACTAGCCTAAAGATAGCATTGGTTATGATCAGTCCTAAAAAAATCCCATAGTAGACCTCTCTCTCTCTCTCTCTCTCTCTCTCTCTCTCTCTCTCTCTCTCTCTCTCTCTCTCTCTCTCTCTCCTTCTATCCGCAGACAGTTTTCTTTTGTGTGACAGCAATTACCGGCTATTCTTCCCCGTTCTAAAGGAAAATTCAATGACGTAATCTTACCTGACATTAATAGCGGGTGTGAGAGGGCTGTTCTTCTGAATGACCATGGCATACATCGTCGGGACGAATTTCTCCTTCGCTATGTAGAAGTCGCATCGTCCTTTAGGTCGAATGTAGGATAATATCAATACAAAATACGCAACCGTAAATGTGAGAATTGGTAACATGTTAAATCTTATTTGGGGGACCAAAATTGTGGCAATACGGCTTCTAATTCCAACCTTGTGAAGATAATCCTGAATCATTTAGAAATATTTAATTTCTTTATTTTCTTGAACTGAAAATAACGAGGAACTTTTCCCAGGATTTACATCACTGCTACCCAGAAACAAAATTGGAAACCAAAATATAAAAACCCTAGGAGTGAAAAAAAGAAACTATAATAGAAAATGACATAAAAAATACAAATTAACAAGAGAATAATACATACAAATGAAAGTTGTATAAAATTACATATAAGACAACCATAAACAATCGAAATGGTTCCCTACCTGTCAGAGAGAAATACTTGTCGAAATACAGGAGTGCGGTCGAGACGTCGAATATCTGGATGTAACCTTTGTCTCTGATGAGCGGGTAGTAGATCATGAAGTCCCTCATCTTCAGGTCGACATACCGCCCGGCCCTTCCCTGGTCGTCAAGCTTCCTGATGTCTCCTGAAGGGACCCTCTGGGTACAGAACAAACAGAGCGACTGGTGCAGATGTTTGACTGTAGTCATATATGGTCTATCTCTTTAACAGTGTATGTGTGTATGACTGGAGTAATATGATAGACTGCTGAATAAAACAGTTCAGGTAGATATATGGTGCCCGTCCCAAGAATCAAAAGTCGGAGACCGAGTTTAACTGACACAGGTGGACTTCAGAACTCGGTTAATAGAATAGAATATAGAATTTTGGCCAAGGGCCAAGTGCTGGGACCTCTGAGGTCATTCAGCAATGGAAGGGAAATTGACAGTAGGGTTTGAAAGGTGTAACAGAAGGAAAACCTCGTAGTTGCACTATGAAACAATTGTTAATGAGGCTGGAAAGTCAGATTGAAGAAAGAGAATAAGAACGGAGATACAGTAAAAGGAATGAAAGAAGTTGCAGCTAGGGGCCGATGGGACGCTGCAAAGACCCTTAAGTAATGCCTACAGTGCACCACGTGAGGTGCACTGATGGCACCACCCCGCTACGGGGAGAACTCGGTTAATGATGCTGGAAGCAGTAAGCAAGACAGCGATTTCGACTATTGACTGTGGCCTTTGGAAAATTCGAATGGCAGAAAGTCCAAGTGGCAGCAAGAGCATTTGTAGATGATCAGGAAGTGAAGGAGGTGTTGTTCTCTTGAGTACATGATTAGAATGCTTGCATGGCAATGCAAGTAGTGGTGATTGTACATACATTAAGACAACAATGTTTAGGGAGAACAGACGGAAATATTGTATGGTTGAAATCGCGTTCCTGTAGAGAAAGAAAACGAGACGCTCCTGTTTTGTCCTGTCGACTCCGATGATGACGATTGACGAACACACGAACACACACGTGTTTGGAAGAGACAGCGTCGGGGCTCTTACAACTCCACCCACTAAGCTTCGTAACACCCATTAGGCTACCTTTTCCTTCACTAACTTTATGGAAATCACTTCAGTCACTTTCTTTCCTTAAACGGCAAAGGTTTGGTATTCTATTCCTATACAAGCTTGATGGTGTGCACTACTCTGCGCTGGAACCCGGCGCTGCCCGTCATGTCTCCCCTACCTTCCCGATCACCTACCTACCCCGCCCCGGGTAAACAGGTGTTCAGGAGGAGGGTGGATGTGTCATGTCTCCCCTACCCTCCCACTCCCCTACCTACCCCACCCCAACCCAGGGCGGACAAACAAGAAAGATCCACTTGAATTTTATTATTATAGAGAGATGTTTTTCCTTAGTTCATTTTATAGGAATTTTATACTGATATTCTTGTTTAAAAACCAAAAAACTTTCCCATTATACCCAGTTTGAATACTGCAAACAATCAGAAAATTCACCAATTGCCCTATCTTACGGTTTTATAGTTTGGACTATTGCCACTTCATCTCCTTGAACTTTTTTTTACTTAGGTAGTAAGCCTAAGTAGGATCTGGACTAGAAAAGCGCATTAGGTCACTTGTGCAACTGAGTTTACTCTTAAAAAGAATAAAAAAGACAAAACAAGAAGGTATAAAGATGAGTAAAGTTTGAAGCATGCAAAAAAGATGAATGGTCAGTAGCAAAAGCAAAGACACGGCTACTGAAAAAAGAATTTAAAGAGAAGGAAACACGAAGAGAGAGAAAGATACACAAAATATCCAGGAACCATGACAAGGCAGCCAGGGATTTCACCCAAGTTAAGCTGATAGGATAAGAGGTAACGGTTTTGACAACCAGGATAAGATCGAGAATAAATGGACATACTGTAAGTACTTTGAAAGTCTGCTAAATGAGGAGAATCCAAAGGCAGTGATCAAGGGTGGTGTATCATATGAAGGGTTGACTCCCGACAATAAGTAGAGGTATAACAAAAAACTAAAAAGTTACGCGGAGAAGTAGCACAGGGAGTGAAGAAAAGGAAGGACAGGTCAAGCTACAGTCTCCTTATTTCTGATTGCAGCTACGGATATCTCAGCAAATTTTCCAGGTACCATAATAAAAATTTAAAAAAGCTGGCTAAAGTCTCCCGCCAGGTGGGGAATAAATGCGTGATTGTACTAAATCGAGGATGGCCAACCTGTGACGCATGCGCCAAAGGCGGCTAACTGAATTATTACAGAAGGCGCACTGAACCCAAGGGATAATAAAAATAAAACCATGCATGCTCATGCCAAAAAATAACGATGAAGAAACAAATATAGAATAAGGAAATGAAATAAATTATCTATAACAATAATAAGCGAATAAATAAATAATATGAATTTAAGTAACATAGCTAGAAATTAGTTTTACTGAAATCAAGTCTCATCCAAAACAACAGTAATTACTTTTACTGATTTCGTTGCTCCGTTAGCATCGAATAGTCATTAGTAAACGTCATCTTCTTTTAACAATAATCTGTATTTGTTAAACAAAAAATATGATGAAGTGAGTGGCAACTTGAAAGAATGCACTGAAAAAATCAAATTACTGCAAGAGGCCTTTCATAATCGTTTTAGTGATTTTGCTGAAGAGGAAGACTGCATACTTGCATTTATAAATCTACTTTCACTTATTGAACAAAAAAATTCTGAAGATGCCTCGAAACTTATAAATGGAGTTTATTGAACTGAAAATAAATTCACTGCTGAAATACAATTTTTATGAATTTCCCTCACCTCAGAGTCTGCTTCTGAGATAATTCATTTTTGGCGATTATTACCCTGTGAGAGTTTTCCAGAACTGAGAAAATTTGCTCCGAGTTCTATCTGTCGTTTTGGAACAACATGCAAGTGCGAGGAAGCATTTTCATCCATGAAAATGATCACAAACAAACTGAGGCCACGATTAACTGACTCAAATTTGAAGAAGTGTTTGTTGCGTTCAGTTACTGATGTGACTCAAAATTTCAGGTTTCGTGAAAGCGAAGCGAAGTCAAAAGTCTCATTCAAGTTAGCAAAGTTTATCTTGACCCCATGAAAACCCATTTTATTTCAACCACTAAATGTGTCTACACTGCCGTAAAAGTGTTAAATAACTGTATGTGATCCTCCTAAATATGTCCATGTTTGTCGCTTCCAGTAACTAATTTCACTTGAAACATCACAAACTTGGTGAAATCAAAACTTCATTGAAATTGTTTATCTTGTCTTTATATGAATTACTTTCATTTAAAACTTCTTATTGTGTCCATGCTGTCAAATAAATATCTTATATTTTATGTATAACTGCTGAATATCCCGTGTTTGTTGCTTTCAGTAACTAATTTTCAAAGGAAACTCCAGCGTGTCGTTAAAGCTCATCTTGTATTTATATGAAATTCTTTTATCTAAACTGCTACATGTACAGTATTATCCACATTATCACACACACACACACATACAACATACATATATATATATATATATATATATACATATACATATTGAATCTATTGTATAACTACCAAATGCGTTCATACTACCATACTTTAAACGACTGAAGTGGGTACAAGTTTGCGCGGCGCATCTGGACTAAAATTGAACACAATTGGCGCATGGGATGCGAAAATAGGCCACCCTTGTACTACACCAATCTCTGAAATTAATGTTGCCTTCCGTCCCATGAAAAAATTAGATTTGACTTTCTTGCACTCTGTCTCATTTAATCCTAAAGATAACTATCCTGACCTAGACTCATAATCACCATTCATTCCATGATCAAATGCAGACAGCTACCGAAATGGTAAACAGATCAATTTCAACATCTGGGGATTAAACCGCTCTCCATTAAAATATCTCAACTTTGTCGAAAAGGCTCTTCCTTAACTACCCGGTAGTTATATTCACTTCTCCTGGCTGCAATATAATATACATACATACACACAAACATATATATATATATATATATATATATATATATATATATATATATATATATATATATATATATAATATATAAATGCTCATTTATTGTATGTGTGTGCGTGTGTGTGTGTGTAAGTGAGAGAGAGAGAGAGAGAGAGAGAGAGAGAGAGAGAGAGAGAGAGAGAGAGAGACAGAGAGAGAGAGAGAGAGAGAGAGAGAGAGAGAGAGAGATGTGAGCATACCTTCAATATGTCGGTGTAAGACGTAAACTGCTCAAGGATGATTTTCCTGGAAGAGGCGTCGATGACGTCCCTCGCAGTCTGAATCGGATGAGGGATGTACCGAAGGGCCATCAACGACAGGAGGTTTCCGTCGTAACTCGAGGTCACCAGCAGGGACACGATGAGCCACGAACCCAGCAAAGGGCGATGCCAGCTCTTCACCACTCTTCCGTCAGAGGCTGGAAGATGAGAGAAACTAATTTTTCGATGGATAATATTGCGTCACTGAAATTCTGACATTTTAAAATATTATTTCATTAATAACATGCAAATAATTATGGATGCACCAAACTCAGTTTGGTAAATCGTAATGTGCCAAAATACAGGCGTCATTTTTGACATGTGATCCATTTCTTTGACATAGGTCTACTAAACTTTTGACTGCGGGCTGTAAATGCCTCACTGCCTCATGTACCAGTCTGGAGAGAGAGAGAGAGAGAGAGAGAGAGAGAGAGAGAGAGAGAGAGAGAGAGAGAGAGAGATTACGAAAACTACTCACCCTGACCCATAGGAGGCTGGGCATAATCAAACAGAGCACTCCCAAACCTTTGCACCAGTCTTGAAGTTGGTTTCTGGATGATATCAAACACGAAATGAGAAAAGCTAATGACTAGAAGACTTAGAAAGAACGCCCCCCATACATTAGCCGTGAAGGGCATCAGAAAACCCCATGGGTCGATTTTGGCACTTCCCCTGGCTACCACGAAGGACAGGGTGTCAAAAAAGAAGGGAACCGTGTAGTCAATAACCTGGTTTCGGCTCTCGATGACTTGGAAGGGTCCTAGCGCCATGTCGGCCTCCTGGGAGGGAAAAAGTTCAGCTTAAATCAAACGGATGGGAAAGGGTCCATGGCCCACGAAAGCAAAAGAAGACAATATCAATTTCATCTGAGTAAATAAAAATAAAATAAACAGGTGTATTTTTGTGTTACTTTTGAGAAAGCTTAAGGTTTTGCTTTTATAGGTATTCCACAATGAAAACAAAATAAAATTGATACATATATAACAAAATATTTATTCAGGTTTGCCATCTACTCATCAAAGAATAGGATTACCATAATGCAAAAATATACATATACCCATCATAAATCATTACGATTAGTCATTCGTAATTCTAAGTCAAGGATAACACGTTACTGTCAGGGCTACCAACCTTTCTGACAACCTGGCCAACCATTCCCGACCAAGTGCCATTGGCTAATCGAACTCCCGAGGTGACATCACGAGGAACCACCTGCTTGTACCTGCAGTGATGTGATGACAAAACATTTAATACATTTTCACTTACTTTCCTTTTGCAATTTTTCATGTGGCTGAGACATTGAGACTCAACGATTGGATAAGAAAAATATTTCAGATTTACTGAAAAAAAGGATCGAGAGTGATTCACACTTGAAACAAAAGGAAGCGGTTCAAGGATGATTTAGGCACTAACAAGTCTTGGTTTTCTTCGGAGCCATTCGCATTTAAAGGAAACAGCTATGAAAATGAGTCTTATTTCTTTCCTTGAGTCACTGCTAACCTCTCAAACAATGATGTGGAGGCAGGAATGTAATAAGTAAAACGATGCTTCCGCAACTTTTACTGATAAAGAAGTGTGACAGATTATTCAACACCAGCACATGTTCCTCGCCATTGTGACCTTGTAGCCAGTAGCGCCCGCAGGTGGGTGCGGGGAGCACTTGGACACTGGCCCCCCTCTCTAAGTCGAGTTAAAAAAATATATATATATATATATATATATATATATATATATATATATATATATATATATATATATATATATATATATATATATATATATATCAACGCAAACAACGAATTGAGGAAAACCGCAAAGGTTTTCAAGGTGTAATTCACGCTATAATTTTTCTAGGTCGTCAAGGACTATCTCTTAGAGCACACACACAGAAAGTGGGAAAATTTTAGATTGCCCTACTGGTGAAAGTAGTTCAGGACATCGCACATCAGGACATCGAGAATTACTGAGGTTTGCAGTGCTAGGGGTGATCGTGCTCTAGAACAACACCTCAAAAATGCAAGCAAAAACGCAACATACACAGGTCATGGAACACACAACGGTTTGATAGTGCATCGACGAGGACTTATCTGAAAAAAATATCAGACAGAATCAGAAAAGCAATTTTTTTTTCTCTCTCATTGCCGACGAAAGTACTGACAATCAGAGAAAGGAACAACTCTCTATCAGTGTACGATATATAGGTGATAATAAGATAAGAGAAGATTTCATTGGTTTTTATGAGATCAGGGACTTGACTGGGCGAGGTATTGCTGAAACCCTTTTAGAAAAATGAGCTGTCAAAAAGGTGGTGCAAGTGCAATGATTTGAGAATTTAAGGGATGACAAGCCATCGTCTCGAAGCAAAGCCCTGCAGCATTTTATGTTCATTGCGCTGCACATTCTTAAAATTTGGTAATTTCCAAGTCAAGTCAGGTAGCCGAAATTCGTGACTGTTGGAGTGAAGTATCTGAGGTTGTTAACTTTTTTCATGTCTCTCCACAACGAACAAACGTTTTAGAAGAGTTTGTTACGAAAGATGCTGTTAGTGAACAAACTAGGCAAGTGAGATTCAAGCAATGCAATGATAGGAGATGGGTAAAAAGACATAATGCCATCATATTGTTTAAAAAAATGTTGCCATGCATTGTTAAAGCGCCTGCGGAAATAGCCACTTGGAAATCACTAAATTATTCTAGAAATTTGCTCAAGGAATTAGATTTTGAATTTGTTGTATCTCTTTGCATATTTGAAGCAGTTCTTACTGAAACTAAACCCCCTCTCTAAAACGATTGCAATCAGCACAAACTGATATGCCTGAGTGCTCAACCTAGATCAGTTACAGAGCAGAATGTTACTGAAATGCGAGCTAATGACAGGCTTCCAAAAATGTTTCACATCTGCCACGGAAATTTCAGCTACCTTAAACATTGAAGTTAGAATGCCCAGAGTAGCTATCAGTCAGCGATACAGATCTAACCCCCCATATAGTAGTGTAGAGGAATATTATAAGAGAGCCATTTTTTTGCCAATTTTGGATTTCGCCATTGCTCAGTTTCATGACAGATTTCCTAATTATCACAGTGTTGCTAGGTCATTGTGCTCACTGATGCCAAGTTATTTCAGTCGCACGACATTCCAGGACTTGGTTCCTGCACTGAATATGTATAAAAATTATATACTTGACCATGTAACCGATGCTGAGGAATATGAAGTTGAACGCAAACTTTGGAGAGGACAGTTGGAAAGGATTCTCTCCCATTGTTAGTGTGCGAGATTTTAGAAAGGTGTTCTAAAAATTATCCAGTAACTAGGCGGCTGTTACAAATGTATGCATCTTTGCCTGTTTCTTCTGCATCTGCCGAGAGGAGCTTTTCTACCCTCAATCTCGTACAGAGTTTACAGAAGAGCAACAATGGGACAAGATCGACTGAATGGTCTTGCCAAATTATATATTCACCGTGCCTTATCAGAAAATCAGCAGGAAATTATTTCTTCTGTTACCGATATATATTCTAGAAAGGTCAAGAGGCGACTTGGCTTATTGTAGTTAAATAATTTGTCTTTCACGATAATCTAAGATTACTCAAAGGCGCCACAGGATTTTTAAAATTTCGAAAGAAAGACCAAATTCATATACCATTTTGACTTTTGAATCATTCATTAATAATTTTGGTATCTTTTTATCGCAAAATTAATATTGCTTTATTTGGAATAATATCCGAAAATAAAGCAGTATTTAAATCTGTAGTTTGGTGGTACCGCTTTCCTAGGTGGGGCTGGGTCTTCATCAATTTTGGGGGAGTGGGTGATATGGAAAAGTTATTAATAAATATTAGACACTGAGTATCTATCATAAGCGTCTGTTAGCCAAATTTCCTACTTAAGGGCTGAATCCTTCAGGTTGTTGAATTATTTCTAGTTTTTCTCTATCCACTATACAATACATCTGTTATTGCTGATGGAGCAACATCTACTGCCTTTCCCCAACTTCAGTTGGGCTCCTAGTTTTTCTGTTTTCTCATCTAAAATTTCATTCTCTAACAGTCACCTCATCCGGTCTACCTATTCTTTCTCCTTTGCTGCTGATTCAAGGTTAATATCTCCGCTTATTCCCATGGTCTCCTTCTCGTTTCATACTTAATAATTTTCCTCATCTAACGTCTCTAATTTTCCTTATCTATAGACTCTAATCTTGCAGACACATCGGAATGGAGTTTGTCAGGTTCGTGATTCCAAGACAACGTCTTCTTGTTTCACCTTTTCCTCTGTGGTCCAGATTTTTATGCGTTTTGATGAAAATTCTTTATTAAAAATGTATTTGAGCTTCCCACGTCTATCAGCATCTTAGCTGTTCAATTGCTTCAAGTTTTTCGCCGAGGAAAACCCTAGTTCGGATTGCTAAATCAGCTAAAAACTGAAGCTTTTGCGCAGTTATATTTTCTACATCCTAGTAGTGTCAATACACATCTATACTACTATCAGATCGGCTACTGCTACTACTACTAGTATTAATAATTACGTGAAGTTCATCGTCGTGGCGAGAATCCCCAGCACATACGACATCGGCCCCGCGACTAGGAAGTTGGTTGGGATTCCCGCCAAAACCGTTTTCGAGTTCATGTCCTCTAACCTCAGCCGCGTGTGCGTAGGCCACGAAACCATCGAGATGACAATCGAAGGAGCCTCCTTGAACCTGCAGAAAGAAACAAAATAATTATGGATCTTTTCGTCAGTCATGATTAGGGAAGATGATCAAACATAGTACTATAAGAAATGATCGTTACTACACGCCCTTGCGTGGGATTTTGTAATGAAGGTCAGAAGAATTTATCTTCATTGTAATTTACTTTTTCATAAAATACATAAGTAAATCAACACAA
The DNA here is from genome assembly GCF_040412425.1 of Macrobrachium rosenbergii. NCBI lineage: Eukaryota > Metazoa > Arthropoda > Malacostraca > Decapoda > Palaemonidae > Macrobrachium > Macrobrachium rosenbergii. The sequence continues at coordinate 37,644,161 of NC_089777.1, forward strand.
TAAAGCAAACTTAAGAAACTAAATGGGCAATAAGGTGTCTATCACGTTTTCTGGACCATTCTTTTCAGTAAGCTTCTGCAACCTTCCTATATTCATTTGTTTTTACTTACAGTATATTAGCGAGAACCTTCTAACGCTTTTTTGATTACTTTATCTCTAAACGACATCAATAGGTTTTAATTACTATAATGTGCCGAGTTTTTTATTTCTAAACTCTTCTTTTCTTTCACTTAATTCTTCCCAACAGACGAGAGGGGAGGAGGGTGGGGTTAAATCTAAAACGCCCAGTGAGCACGGCCTTTGGAGCTTGGACAGATAAGGGACCCTTGGGTTTCCTGGACCACTAATTTCTCCACTTAAAAGAAAAAACTAATGCGATACGAGCACATGATTATCGTCACAGCAAAAGGAAAATGAGAAAAAAGTGAAAGACGTGGATAAATAAAGGAAAAAAGGGAAAGAAGAAAGTGTGAGAAATTAAAGTAAAAAATGCGCCACCGAAAATAGATCTATCTTTCGGTGGTCTCGGTATAACGCTGTGTGAGTCGCGGCCCATGAATCTCTAACCACTCACCGGTGGTGGCCTGTCCTATACCGTTGTCAGATTATGGCTAACTTTAACCTTAAATAAGATCAAAACTACTGAGGCTAGAGGGCTGCAATTTGGTATGTTTGATGATTGGAAGGTGGACGATCAACATACCAATTTGCAGCCCTCTAGCCTTAGTAGTTTTTAAGATCTGAGGGCGGACAGAAAAAGTGTGGATAGGACAGGCTAAGCCGGGGTAATAGTTTTCTTTTACAGAAAACTAAAACTGCTGAAGATAATTTAGAGATCTGAAAGATGGCAGGATGTGAGAACTAAAAAAACGTCTCAATTTCCTCCCAGAAATAACTCATTCTGTCTGATTAGCGACTATATATGTTACTTATTTCTCAAATGTTGTTTACTTATATATTTATTTCTTCGTTGAAATATAAAAATTATTTGCATCTGTGCAAGAGAATAAGACGTCTTGTCATGGACGACCATAAATACGTCATTATAAGTTTAGTTCCCGTAAAACTCGTAATAAAACAAAAAATCTTCGATAACTGTAATTTTGAATATATTGACTCGGACACAGTCTCATCTGCATTCCCTTCTCGTCTCACATAGGAGTTTTGCAGTGAGGCACTTCTCATGAGTTTTAAGTCCATGTAGTCCACCTGTAGAAACAGTAACCAAGCATACAAGCCCTGAATAAAACCTACAAACGAGGCAGAACCCAGCCATCAATTCAAAGCTGCGAAATCAACGTGGAATGTAAAAAGCTCGTGGCCTTTCCTTCCTGATCCGCGCCTGACTCCCTTTCCGTTTATATCTAAATCAGTATCATAAACCTGACTCCTATAGTGATGAAAGCCTAGCTTGCTCTCCCTTTAAGAAAATTAAGCATACTTACATATCCTTCTTTACCTGAAGTACCTATAAATGTTTTATAACCAACAAATGTTTCTTTATTGAAATTACTTCTACACCTGAAACTCGTACCGTAATTTAACGTCTGCTGGGCAATTTACGACAAGGATGAAATATATGCCTTATTTGCTTTGCTTAATACACTTTCATCAACACCATTTCCAAACGAATTGTTTATTTCCTGAAATTTTCTTTACAAAACAATGAGAATTTTTTTCGATACAACCTGACTTAATGTCTCTTCATTTGGCAAACAGCTTAACAAGACTTGAAAAGAAACCTAATTTCCTAGAGGAAACAATATACTGTACCTGAAGTTCATCTGAATAATGATAAACACAACCAGCTCCACATTTCGTACTGTTTTTGCCCGCTCTGTGGTTTTGATCTTATTTCATATTTTACCGTTTCAAGTGTTTCAAGTTTTTTTATGTTCTGTCGTTAGGTTTTATCTCTATTTTTTTCGTTAAGGTGATTCTAAGAAATTGTTCCTATCTTCATACTTCTTTACAGCGGAACATGACTCTCCTCTCCCTAGCACACACACACATATACACTATATATATACATATATACATATATATATATATATATATATATATATATATATATATATATATATTATATATATTACACACACACACACACACACACACACACATATATATATATATATATATATATATATATATATATATATATATATATATATATATATATATATATATATATATATATTTGTGTGTGTGTGTATGCGCTAGAGAGGGAGAGAGTCCTGTTCCGCTGTAAAGAAATATGAAGATAGGAACAGTTTCTTACAATAACCTAAAAGAAAAAATAGTTAAAACCTAACGACAGAACATAAAAAAACTTGAAACACTTGAAACGGTAAAATATGAAATAAGATCAAAACCACAGAGCGGGCAAAAACTGTAAAATGTGGAGCTGGTTGTGTTTATCATTATTCAGATGAACTTCAGGAATAAGTTAAATATATCTTAGTTCAACCAGACCACTGAGCTGATTAACAGCTCTCCTAGGGCTGGCCCGAAGGATTAGACCTATTTTACAAATATCATATATATATATATATATATATATATATATATATATATATATATATATATATATATATATATATATATATATATATATATATAAACTAGAGACTGCAACGGAATTTCGAAAATCTGTGAAAACAGCTACCTACATTATCGAAAGTATTATGTTAAAAATCACCTAAAAAATAAAACCCCATTTCAGTTTCATACTCACATGAAACCTGAAGGATTCCTCTGGAGGTCTTCCAGAACACCGGGATCCGTAAGGACTTCCCTCAGTGGTAGACCCATTGCTCGAAAGTCACTAACTTACTACCTGAAAAAAAAATGAAATTATTGTGGATTAGATCTTCCAAGGACTGGCGTTACATTACCGCGCAATTTCTTCTAATTATGGCTATAAATTTTTGTATATCATATGGATAATATGACATCCTCACGTTCCTGTGAGTGCCTCTATTTCTGCTTACAACATTTTATAGTCCACGTTTTTATCTAAATCAACTAATCCAACGGCTGAGATTATAATAGAATCCTGCGCTTGCCTTGTCGCACTTAAAACAAGTTGTACATTAGATTTTTTTTTTTTAAATAGTTCATTCAATGACAAAGACCACAATACCCTGTTCCCGTACTTTATTCTTCAATATTTTATATATTACTCACTATTACTGGAATATCAGAGAAAAAGCCGACCCCACTCCTACCCTGGTCTCATTCGCTGTGCACCGAACGTGAGCTCAGCCTCGACTGAACTCCCTTCAAGAAGTGCAGAACCTCTTGATGCAGAAGTGTCCCTTCGTTGGTCACGTGACTCAGATGATCCTGTACTCCTGAGTTAACTACCTGTCACTTCTGATAAGGTCAATCAGCAGATTTTCTTTGTATTAATTTGCCTAAAGTATTCGCAAGACTGGCAGGGCAATCAAAGTTTAGAAGATGCGTTCCATATTGATCACCACGGAGAACTGGCAAACAAGTAGTCTTGTTTCGGTTACCTATTATCTTTGTAGTTCAGAATTCAAACTGGCCGCTCTTGAAGACAGAGAGTAGGCCTAATCCTGCTTTTTGAACATAAAGCGCAGACTTGAGCTAAAAAAAAATTAACCGAAATGAGAAGGGTGTGATGCACACTTTCTGTGAAGGGAGAATATTCAATTGTTACCATAAAATGCCTCTCAGTATCCTTCTCTATAAACAATCTTTTTGTTCATTTAATTCATTCACTTTCTTTGGCTTTATCCTCTGAAAACCTCTTCGGCAATACCAATTGTTTTGTTATCTTAGATGATCATGGCTCTAGCTAACAGTGGTTTTTGGAGAACAGACTAACGTGAAAATATTAATTTTGTTGTTAGTGATTCGCAAATTTCTCTGCCACTAAGTGGCTATTATCATTATCATTTAAAATGAGGAAACCTTTAATTGGACAAGTATAAAATGTCATTACTTGTATGGCAAGCTTACACAGGATAGAATGGCCACGTTTTCAACTAAAGGTGGGGAGGGATACATAAATACAGATTTGGCGGTTTTGGTTTTAAACCATGCCGGTTTCAGTGGAATAGCAAGGGTCCTTGTTCATAATAGAGGTCCTTCAATGAAGAAAATAATATGAAGGTTAAAAATAGGCCTTGTGTTGATCTTTTGACTCGCGGATATCGTCAGTACTGGAAATTGCTTCTATTGATCAAAAAGTCAATGTCGGAAGTGTTGGGATTTGATTAACAGATACAGTATAATATATCTATATACATGTGTGTGTGTATGAGTGTGTGTATGTATATACTAACCTGCTATGTCAGGAAAAAAGTAAGACAATGATGCGGTTGGTTTTAGATTAAGTTAGCTTTATGCCAGGGCAGGGCCTTGTCTTCGGGCGGCTCGTAAACGCGGTAAGGTGTTAAAAAGACTGGTGTGGACTTTTGGACTCTATCAACGTATTGCAACAGTAAAGTAAAGATGTTACAGCCTCTCAAAAACCCGTGGGAGTCGGCATGAACAGCACTGCCACGGATATCGTTCCATTTTCAAGTAGAAACAATCAGACCTCCGGTACTGTGCCAAGCTGCGTAACAGCGTGACACCTCAACAGGATGTGAATGTTAACTGTTGGGAACAGGAAACCATCACTTAGAACAGTTATTCTGTCTAACATAAGGATCCAGGGAGTTGCTGGCATCCAGACAAGAGAGCCATGACGGAAATATTGTATGGTAGAAGTTGCGTTCCTTGTGAGAGAAAAAGGGATGCTGGAGTATTGTAAGAGACCTCATCGCGCGATCGCGGTCTCTTTCAAGCACACGTGTGTGTGCCTGAGTCATACCTTCGGAGGGACCCAGATAAAAACAAGAGCATCCCGTTTTCTCTCTCAAGGAATGCAACTTCTACCATGCAATATTTCTGTCTGTTTCTCCCTAACCATTGTTGTCTCGATTTGTGTACAATCACCACTACTTGCATTGCCATGCAAGCATTCTAATCATGTACTCATAATGTTCCACCGAATCTTCTGTATCAAACTGTATGTATGTTTTTCTGTTTGTGAAGACGCCAAACGTCTCGCCATTTTTTCATATATTATGCTACTGCATTGTATTCATTAATCTGTCTCGAATCTCATGCAATTGGCCACATGTGGAATTTCCTGGCCTTTCCATTGATATATGTTTTATCACTGTACGTTTATTATGTCTCTCACAATCATCATCTGTTTGTCTACCGACAAACACAGATGTCCAAAACATTACCTGTTTTGCCCTGTCTGTGTGTAGATACTACTTTGCGGCTCGCACCAGCCAATGACAACTTCGAAGATTCTGAACATTCAGCCCACCAAAATCACTTTCATGCATCATAATAAAAAATTTTCATCTAACCTACCCATCTCACGGAATCATCATCAACATAGAGTTACGGGCTGCTCTAGGAGCAAGAGCCCGTGCTGGCACAAGGCCAGCTAAATCTGAAACAACAACATGTACATTCAGTCAGTAAGAAACCACCAATAAACCAGTCAACACCCAGCCAGTATGTCACTCCATACCATCCTTACAAGCACTCTCGCTTAAAACAACAAAAGCAACTACGCCCTGCAAATTGCGTACGTAGCTTCCGACATAAATAAGAGCTTACGGTTAACCAGAGTACACTAACAAGATTCAGAAGCAGTCTGGATTTAAATTCATGACCAAGGCTTTGTTGAAATAACTAATAAGGTTGACAATGGAATCACAAACACCTGAGTGGCTCTAATATGAACAAAGGAAAGATGAACAGGAAGCAAGTGCTTAGACTCACGGTGCTTACTTAAAGCCTTGAATTAATTATTACGCTTTTATAAGTCACAGAAAGGATGGAGATTGCTTTTCAAACAATTAGACTGAATGAATAAACGAATAAAAAGACTAACACTGAAGAACTCAGAAAAAATCTCAGTCTATCTAGAAATCGAAAAAACTTTTCCTTGACTCACACATCAATTCTTCACAAAAATTTTATTAAAATACATCACACACACACACACACACATATATATTATATATATGTATATACAAATCGCATTCCCTTTGAAGAAGTGGTTCCTGAACCTTATCCTTCTCGAGTCATTTTGGCAAGCCATTTTGCACTCTTCATGTCGGCTTACAACCACGTACATAATTCACTATTTGCTACTTAAATCATAAATCCGCACATACATATGTCTCTCTCTCTCTCTCTCTCTCTCTCTCTCTATATATATATATATATATATATATATATATATATATATATATATATATATATATATAAATAAATATATATATATATATATATATATATATATATATATATATATATATATATATATATATATATATATATATATATAGCCTAATGTCCAACCCCAATTCCACACGAACACCGTTACTACTCACATTACATCCCTGACAGAGGAAGATCATTAACATTGGAAAGACAAAACGACATTGGGCTGATTTCTCGTCGTTCCTTAAACACACAACGACAACGAGAGACCAGTTTTTTCACCCAAGAGGGATGGCTCAAATGAGACACTAGTCACAAAGTAACGATATAATGTCAGCAGAGAAACTGGCGGTAATTTTTATTTTGAAAGAAATTGCCTGCATTCTTCCATGAGCAGAGACCATGGAACGGGCAAACCCTTGCTCGCCCTTTTCTAGCCCAGTGCTGAAGACGGCAAGAAAAAGAAGGAAGGAAGGAAAAATGGTACTTAACAGCGAAGGCAGCGATAGACAAACTGCCTTAGAAGGGTGGAATGAAGGAAGGATGGCTATAAAAGTCGGGAAAACAGAAGCAAGAAGAGAATTTCAGAGCTTAGAAGGAGGAGGAAACAAGCTGTCACAGAATCTCGTAATCCTAGGAGGGTTACCTATTTCCTAAGAGGAAACGTGGCCTGACAGGTGTTACGAGGCTGCATAAAAGGAGGGAGATTTCTGCCTTTGAGCTCAACGGAACAGTGCCTACAGTTAAAACGAGAGAGAGAGAGAGAGAGAGAGAGAGAGAGAGAGAGAGAGAGAGAGAGAGAGAGAGAGAGAGAGAGAGAGAGACCACCTCACTACTATGAGAGAGGAAGAGAATCGAGAGATGAGGTGAAACAGGAATCATTTATCAAACGAACAGCCTTGGAAACAAAGTAAAAAAAATATATATCGAAAATAAACCTATTAGAAATCCTGTCCTTATGATTATCAGTTACCGAAGGCTCTCCTTGTAAGGATATAAAACGATAAAAGCTCATGAATGGAACCGTTGGTCGACCTGTAAAATTCAAACCCTTCAAGTTTTATCGCTGACAGCGCTGTCTTTCTCTAGCTACAAGATTAATAGGCGCGACTTTTTGGCTGCACATTGAAAAGGCTATCCGCCCGCCATCAACAGCCGTGCATTTTGAAACTGCACCACATCAAAATCAGGATACGAAAGAATTACGAGGCCGCTGTATCTCATAATTATTATATAATCATAGTATATTATTAGCCCAGGGAGCAAATTAAAACTTTAAAAATATAAAAAAAAAAAAAAAATGGGCTAAGAAGAAAGGGGAAGTATAATCAACAATAATTTTTATGGATAGATAGATAGATAGCCATATTAAAATGTAATATATATTTACAAAAAATAAGGTCTTTTCTACAGAGCAAAATTTGTTTTATTGCACCCACATACAAGATACCTCATACCCAAGACTGGAGAACCATGGATTAACCGATATTGGGATCATGCCCGAGATGACTCAGCAACCCTATAAAGCGGTACAAATATACTCCATTATGACCTAGGTCTTAAAATGTACCTTTTCTGTCCACTCTCATTCGTAATAATGAATCTTTACCAATTTACTTCTTAGCGTGGACGACGGACAGAGAAAGGAACAAAATATGGATATGCTTACATCGTTTTCAGTCTCTCGTCTGCTACAATCATTATATAAATTTTTAATAAGTATATACACTCGCATCTTTGTTGACATCAAAAATACATATAATATCAATATTAACCAATATTTTTCATTTCCATATGAAACTCTCCAACAAAGAAATCAAGTATTGCGTCATCATTTCTGTGGTCGCAAAATCTCTCAACGAATCTAGAAAAAAAAACTCTGCCTTCGTAACAACTGACATTTTCTCTCTTTATTGTTTCCTTCTGTCAAAGTCAAATTACCAAAATATTTATCATCAGTTTTAACTGGTTTTCTTTCTCTTTCCAATCTGGACGAAAGAATGGAAAAAATTGATGATCACTTTCATTGTCTACACAAAGAACCGAAAAGCATTCAAACAACACTAAAAAAAAAAAAAAATGGTGCATAATTCTGCGTCGCGTTGAAAGCTGATTGACAAGCCGAATGCCAAGGATGGGAGAAGCGGAATATTAAACGGCGAACCGTCTATCAATTCTTTTAAAAAGTTTGATATTGAGGAGAAAGCTAAGAACAGACTGGGAAATGACGACAAGAATCGTATATATTGTATTTGTTGCATAAATATTGTTATTATAATGCTAATATTAATTTAATTTACAACTGAGCACATCCAAGTTTCAGTTTAGCGAACATTTTTATAGGCATGAGTTTATTTTCGTAATTAAGTACCTTCTCTTAGCTTAAAAATTTATTATCCCTTCTGTAAACTTCTTTCTGAAACTGTCCCACCTCTCACTTTTTTTCCTAAAGAATTGTATTTATCGCTCTATTCACTATTCCATATAGTAAGAAAAGGCTTTCATTACTTTAATTGCGTTCTAAGGACCCGTCGATTATGAAAAGGAGAAAAAGAAAAAAAAGAAAAAAAAATAACAGGCCTAACCACATACGTGAGCCCTAACCTAACCTGTTGCCTGGATGCCATAGCCTGTTGTCGCATGTTAAAAAAATATCACTGAATTAAAGATAAAATAAAAAAAAAATAATTACAGTGACATCAATTGTAGAAGAAGCTCTACAATCGAATCCTAAGATGAGGCAAACTGATGAAAATCCCCTAAACACTATAGTGAATAGATAGCGTCTTTAAACCGATGACCCGTTGCTTGGGAATTGTAGCAATAAGACGATGGAAGATTCCAATAATCGGCATGCTTTAGTACAAAGCAATACAATTACTAAGGAAGAGCAACGTTACTAGATCTCATATAAATTAATACTAAATATGAAAAAAAAGTATGCAAGAGATTTGTGCATACCTATGTATATGTATCAAAACAAAATAAATATATAAGAAAAAGACAAAGTAGTTTTTAAAGTAGACAAAATAAATGAATGCTTCAAAGAAAGTTTATATATTGTACGTATGCAAAATGTTAAGAAATTAAATTTAAAACTAGAAATAATGAACATTTAGAAATATATAAGATAATAAGAGCAATATACAATGCTATCTAATCATGATGTTTGAATTTTATATCTATCATTTAGAATTCTGACTAACCTATTTTCAATACAGTAAGAAACAGAACTTTCTCTTATTAATATGATGAATTTAAGTCTCCGAGCTGAAGTTGTTGCAAATTCATCAATATCATTTGACACAGAAGGTGTTTCAGCTCTCTGCACCTGAAGAAGAATAAGCGCTTCCAAACGATTTTCCTCCATTGTTGATCGTATCACAGTTAAAGTTCGCTCATGTTTTGAAAACAATCGTTCAGCCTCTGCAGTGGTTATTGCCAATGTTGCCAAGAGCTGAAGAAGCGAATGTATCTTTGGGAAAAATGAAGTACACTCATTTTAGAGCAGATATAGCTGTTCTTGGTCTTTCATCTTGTTCAAATTTTTCCCATTTCTGTTTCTACATTTCAAATTCACTTTTTATAACACTTTTTGGGTCTAAAAATAGATCAGAATTTAACTCGAATGCTGACTCCAATAATTGTTTCCACTGCTCTTGAACTGAAAGCCTTGTTGATGAGCATAATAGGCTATACTTGGAATCAACCAGCCAATCTTGATAACATCTTGTTGGCGTTTACCAAACCGATGTTCAATATCAGATACTATCATATCGAGTGTTGGGTAATAGTAATTAATTTTGTAATATTCTTCAATGTCTTCAGGAGCGGAATCACTATTATCCCCCACTGCTCCTCCCCTGTATACTGATCGGGAAGGTGTACGTGTCTTTTTCAATTCTTCATCTAACATTTCAGCAAGCTCTTTTGCTTCACCAAACAAAATAACGAAATTTTCTGCCCTTCTTATACTTTTCAGTTTGTTTAAAAGATCAACAGTAGACAATCTTGAAAACTGCGTATAATTTTACTGTGATTAATACAACTATTTAATGTCAGTTGGGGGGCATATCCCCCCATTGCTACGCCAATGCTTTAGTCCTTAAAAAACAAAATAAACTAGTTCAGTAGTGTGAAAACTAAGACTGGTTACCATTAATAAATCCATTGTATGTCAAGTCTGGATTTAGTAGATGTAGCTGTACTCTTCCACAAGGATATTTGAAGAAATTCGTGGCTGCAGGTGTATAGAACACATCGTAAGCAAACGAGGTAAGTAGGATGACATAGGCCCATACGGTGATTAATGCCTGAGTCACACATTGGCGACTGAAGACCGCGTATGTTGTAACAGCCGAAAATTTGCTCATTACGACGCCATTACGATGCAATTACGAGCAAGACGTCATCAACTGGCATGATTCGTAACCACGTCGGCGACTTTGACGATGTCCCCTAAGTGATGGCGGATGTGCAAGGCTACCTAGCACCTACGTAGTCGAGTCACGACAACTGTAAAAAGTGCCATGTCATGCCGCAAGATGCAATAGTACCGTAATGGCTTCTCGACTGACGCAACGGCGTCGGCATTTGATTACGGAAGATGTAACTAGCAATGTCAACATGTGGCATGCAGTATGACATACACCATGTACAGTCACTCATAAAAGTTCGTGAGGGTCTCTGTGTGTGTGAGAGAATCCCATTTAACCCCTTTCTGGATGACTGGTGTCTGGGGCCGGTACATTGCGAAAAGGGCCAGATGTTTAAGAACCTTAACTCTACTGGAATAATTGAAGTAAAATATAAATGGTAATGATATATCCACTGATTTTGCGCAATGACTACACCTATGGCTAACGAGCAGTCGGTGAGTGATTATATCTTGTGTCATTCATATTACATTCTACTATACTGATGACAATTACAGCTTGGTTAGCTAATAAACAAATATATAAACTAGATATTTTAGTCATCAGTACTAGTGATGTTACCCTATCACAGTCAAGAGTATAGCAAATAGACAGGGGTAGAAGGAAAACTGCTTCTTTATAGGAAAAAAACCCTAAAAATCAGCCCCAACCTAACTTAAATGTACTGGGGTTTTTTACCTGATTTTTTCCAGATAAAGATATTACACAAGACGCACTTTCTCTTCCTCTTTTTCCTTCTGCTTTCTCCATTTTCTTTTTCTCTCCTTTTCACATGCCACCTCTCTGCTTCTATTGCTTTTTTCCCTGTTTTTTTTTTTATTGGTTTCTTTTTCTCTCTGTACTCAGTCTTTCATGTATTCAAATATGCTGAATAAAGAATATAAAAATCTAGGGCAAGATGATATTATCAAGGCTAAATTCACCCTTAACGCAATGTGCCAAATACGTTATTTAATAGTTTCCTACGTAGATCATGAAGTAATTATAATCTGATCATGATGGTTAATGATAAAAACTGATTGGCAAACAATCTTGTCCAACCTAATTACATCAGCGACAATTTCGCTGTGTTACATCGCTATACAGACTCACCGTCCAGAGAGGGGTGGGATGGAATTCACCTACACACATGGAGACCCCCACGAACTTTTATGAGTGACTGTACTAGGCAACCCAACAGTGTGCACAGTGGGGATGTGCCGTAGTCAGACTGTGTCATGTGCGTTGGCAGCCACACAATAATAAAAAGAAAAAAGTTCTTCTTGTAAACTGTTCTCTAATAATGCTACTGAAAATTATTTTTCTACCTTTTGTATATGATACTGTAAATTCTTCTACTACTATAAATTGTATATATCTATATTTTTCATAATGTAATAAATTGTGTAAAATGTTTCTATTGTGTAGGTACTAAATTTTCCTAAAAGCAATACGTTATTTCTATAACAATACTTTTTCTTGAAATGTTGAACACAGTAATTATTGGATAACAATTTCCTTGACTACAAACCATCTCCAGTATTTTCAAGGCTATTAAACTTGAGATGAATGAAGGTTGATATTTTCATAAGTTCAGATAAAGAAAAAATGAAACTTAAAACTTGTAAAAAATAATGTGCAAATCAATAATATCAACTGGATATGAATGAGGGTATGATATATTTTCAGAGGTTCAGATAAAGAAAAAACAAAACTTAAAAGTTGTAAAAAGGGGGTGAGAGATGGAGAAAGGTCAAGGGCCGAATTAATTACCCACAACTGTAAAGTATATTTTGGATTCAAGATTTTTAGGATTCTTGATATACTCTAAGAACTTCAGATATAGATAAAAATGACACAGAATACAACATAAAAGAAAATATATTTTGTAATAATATAAATATTTTTGAATTTTAACTGTTATTCTGGAATTTTACATAGTTTTTAAACATGATTTTCTATTTAGACAAATAAGTCAGTGAGTTTGCAAAGTCCCTGCTCAACGTGTTCTCTGTGGAGAACATCCCGTTTTCTGCAGTGCCTTTCCACGACCTAAGGTCGAGTGGAATATATATTTATCATCACAATTGTAAACTGTGTATATGTTGTCTTTCTAAGCAATCATGTATTACTCGTATGTACAAGTAACAAGTTATTTATTTCATATGTCAGACATTGTTTATCACTATGTTCTCTGTATGAACCTGTCCTGTTTTTAAGTAACTAGTTTGACTTCAGGTCACTATAAATCTTTGTACCAGCGGTCTCTGTGAACTACGTAGACGTCTGCATCCCGCTTTATAAGCAGCTAATTTTCATCAGTAAACCAGCAGTACTTGTCTTCCTGCTCATTATTTCGCACCTCTCTCACAGTGGTGACCCCCGGAGTGGTTCCCGGAAGCCATTAACGGACCCAAACGGCGACTAAGTCTTGGCCCAATGAACCTAATCCATGCCCCTAATGGACTAACTACGGCGCTCTAACAAAGCGTTCGGGCGTTAACCAACCATCGTCGGCAGGTCGCCAACCTCATTAGCGGACCCACACGGCACACTCCCCCAGCGTGTATTGGTATATGTGTTCCCACACACTCCAAGTGTGCGCGTGAAGAGAGCATGGACGGAGACATTCCCAACCACGTACAAATTACCGCAAACCTCTCAGAGGCAGACACCTCCCTCTTGCAACCCCCTCCTCCTGCGCACCTCCACACCAGCACCACTGCCCCACGCGATGGCCCCCCTGACGGACCAACCAAGGACGGTCCTTAACATAAGGCTGCCGCCATTTGCCAGGGAGAACACAGTGTCTTGGTTCTACAGGGTTGAGGGGCAATTCAGAATAGCAGGCCTGACTGACGAGGTGTTGAAGGCAGACATCACCATTAACGCCCTCCCGGAGGAGAGTTATAAGAAGATCGCCCCTTGGTTGATGACGACGTAGGTCCCCGCCACCTTCCAAGAACTGAAATCCACTCTTGTCGAGACCTGCTCCCTGCTGGTCTCTGAGAGAGCTGCCCTCGACCTCGCCCTCAACCCCCTGCAGGAGGGAAACCTCTTGGAAGTGTGGCACGCCCTCCAGGACCTCCTCCTCCTCCCTGAGACTGACAGCAGCAGCAGGCGCAAGGAAATCAGTCTGATGAGGGAGATCTTCCTGCGGCAGCTACTGCCGGAGGTCCGTGGGCAGATCACAGACACATACACCCTGCCGGTTGAGGACCTAATCACGTTGGCGCAGCAGCTGGCGGATTCCACGAAGGTGGCCAAGCGGGTGGCCACGCCCGCACACTCCGCCAACTGCCTCCTGCCGGAGGACCCCACCACGGAGCCCGTCAACTTCATTGAGCAGAAAAGGTTGTCCCACCAGCAGAAGAAGGAAGGGCCTGGGCTATGCTACTTCCACCGGAGGTTCGGGAGAGCCACCCGGAGGTGTGAAGCCCCCTGCCCTTTCTTCCCTTCAAAAAAACCGAGGAGGTGGCGGCCAACGCCAAAGGCTGCGGTGGCAACAACAACAAAAATATCCAGGGGCCCCTTACCAGTAGGGTTCTACGTCCGTGACACGATCTCCAGTAGGATGATGTTGGTCGACACTGGAGCCGTAAGTTCGGTGTTTCCACCTTCAGGAGAGGACCGCAGATGTCAGCCAGACCTGACTACCTGCTTGACGGCCGCAAACGGGTCCCCCATCCTCTCCTATAGCACCAAGCTCCTGTCAATCTCCATCCTTGGCCAGAGGTACAGCTGGGAGCTCATCATCGCGGACGTCAAGACTCCACTCCTGGGGGCAGATTTCCTCACCCACTTCAGTCTGGCAGTCGACGTCGGCTGCAAACGCCTGTTAGACACCCAGTCCTGCCAGCCCCTGCCCTTGTCGCCAGGCCCCAGGGAGCCCGCCATCTGTTCCATCACACCCCACCAGTATGGTTCCCTCCTGAAGGAGTTCCTGGAGGTCTTCAAACCCAAGCTCCGCCAGATGCCTGGGACTCCTGCCAAACACAAGATATACCACCATATCAAGATGAAGGGCTCCCAACGCACGCGAAGTTCCGATGGCTTCCCCACAGCGCCTTCAGGAGGCCAAAAAGGCCCTCGCAGAGAAGGGAAGGATGAGCCTGTGCAAAAAAGGCTCCCAGCCTTGGGCTTCCCCTCTTCACATGGTGCAGAAAGCAGATGGCACCTGGAGGCCCTGCGGAGAATACAGGTGGCTGAACCTGGCAACAGAGCCGGACCACTACCCCCTGCCGAACATGCAGGACCTGACGGCCTCTTTCCATGGGGCCAGGATATTCTCCAAAATGGACCTACTAAAATCTTATTTTCAGGTCCCAGTTGCTCGGGAGGACATCCCCAAGACCGCCACCGTCACGCCCTTCGGGTCCTAGTCTTTGCCTTCTCCACCTTCGGCCTGAGGAACGTGGGTACGACCTTCCAGAGGTTGATGGACAGCATCCTGGGGGACCTGGACTTCTGCGTCTGCCACGTCGACAATATCCTAATCTTTTTCAGATCCCGGGAGGAACACCTGAGACACATCCAGAAGGTCCTGCAGTGCCTGCAGGAGAGTGGCCTCATCGTCAGATTTGACAAATGCACCTTCAGCATCGAGAAGGTGGAGTTCCTGGGCCACGAGATATCCCCAGAGGGCGTCTGCCCAATGTCGTCAAAGGTCGAAGCCGTCAAGAAGTTTCCCACCCCTACCTCCATCAGGGCCGTACAAGAATTCCTCGGTATGGTCAACTACTACAGAAGATTCATCCCGGGGATTGCTCATGCCATGGCCCCCCTGACGGAGGTCCTGAAGGGACGTCCAAAGACCTTAGTGTGGGGCCCCAACCAGCAGAAGGCTTTTCTCCTGACAAAGGCCTCCCTCGCCAAAGCAACATCTTTGGCCCATTAGTACCCCAGTGCTCCCCTCAAGCTGACGACGGACGTCAGCAATGTTGCCTGTGGGGCAGTTCTGGAACAGGTCATCAGAGGGACCCCTCAGCCCATTGCCTTCTTCAGTAGGAGGCTAAACCACGCCGAGTCCCGCTACAGCACCTTCGACCAAGAACTCCTCGCAGCATACCAGGCGGTACGGCACTTCAAGTTCCTCCTGGAGGGGACGCCCTTCACAATATGGACTGACCACCAGCCGCTGGTCCATGCCTTCACAAAGCTGGGGGACGCATGGTCCTCTAGGCAGCAGCAGCACCTCGCAACCATCGCGGAGTTCACCTTCACCATCAAATACCTCCCTGGCAGGAAGAACCTGGTAGCCGATGCCCACTCGAGGATCGAGACCGATTCCGTACAGCTCAGGATCGATTAGAAGGACCTCGCCTGCAAACAAGCTGCTGACCCTGAGACCCCAGCCTACCATACAGCATCACGTTGCTGAAGTGGAAGGACGTGCCCTTCGGCTCAGGAGAATCAACATTACTGAGCGATATCAGTACCGGACGCCCCCACACCCTGGTACCTGCCTCCAGGCGTCGGCTGGTTTTCAACATCATCCACGGCCTATCCCACCCCTCCGGAAGGACAACAGCCAGACTGCTGACGGAGAAGTTCGTCTGGCATGGCATATGGAAAGATGCGACGGCCTGAGCAAGACAATGTATGCAGTGTCAGACAAGTAAAGTGGGGCGGCACAATGAATTGGGGGTGGGCGAATTCCCCCAGCCAAAGAGATGTTTTGGGCACATCCACATCAACATAGTAGGACCTCTTCGCCCATCAGGAGGAGCCAGATACCTACTGACAGTCGTCAACCGCTCAACCAGGTAGCCTGAAGCTATGCCCATGGAAGAAGCCACCTCCAGTGCTTGTGCGGAAGCCCTCCTCTCCAGCTGGATCAGCTGGTTCGGTGTCCCGGACGACATAACGACAGACAGGGGACCCGCTTTCCTGTCCGAGCTGTGGACTACCCTGGCACATCTAATGGGGACCACTCACCACAGCACCACCACCTACAACCCTGCAGCCAACGGAATGGTGGAAAGGTTCCAAAGGTCTCTGAAGGCATTCCTCATGGTTCGTTGCTCCTCTGAAAACTGGAAGCACCAGCTGCCCTGGGTCCTCCTCGGGTTGAGGACCACCCCCAGAGCCAATGACGACCCCTCCTCAGCAGAAAAAGTCTAAGGGGAGACTCTGGTAGTCCCAGGGGAACTCATTGCAGAGAACAGGGACGACATAGGAATGCAGAGGCTCCAAGACAGAGTTGGAAAGTTCGCCTCCTGCCAAAAGACATTCATCAATAGGATGTCCCCCTTCATGCCCCCCAAGATGTCCTCCTCCACCCATGTCTTTGTCAGGGACGCCGCCGTTACGCCCACCCTTGACTAGGCCCTACAAGGGACCTTTCCGTGTCCTGGAAAGGAACAAGAAGGCATTCCAAATATCCATCCATGGGCAGGAAGACTGGGTGTCAATAGATCGTCTCAAACCCACATTCCTGGAGGGGGAGCAACAGAGGTGGACCCCAAGATCTCCTGCAGGATACTGCAGCCCCTCAAACAACCCCAGTCTCAAGAAGAAGGCAAAGACTTCCCCAGAAAACCCAGAATTCTGACAGAAATGCACCCCAACAAACCACTGTAGAGGACATCGGGGAAGACGACCACCCTCTCCAGTTGACATCAAGAAAGAGAGGCCCCTTCATCACCCCAGGAGATACCTGGTTTAATCAGACGTTACCTTATCATCACAATTGTAAACTGTGTATATGTTGTCTTTCTAAGCAATTATGTATTATGTACAAGTAACAAGTTATTTATTTCATATGTCAGACATTGTTTATCACTTTGTTCTCTGTATGAACCTGTCCTGTTTTTAAGGAACTAGTTTGACCTCAGGTCACCTATAAATCTTTGTACCAGTGGTCTCTGTGAACTACGCAAACGTCCGCATCCCACTTTATAAACAGCTAATTTTCATCAATAAACCAGCAGTACTTGTCTCCCTGCTCATTATTTCGCACCTCTCTCACAAGTTGACTGTGTGGCGGAATTCTAACCCACAAACAAAACAACACACAACACTCACCCTGATCTTCGGTTGCTGGAGATGGATAAAGGTCCACGGTCGCCAATCCCAGCACACAAAACCACAAAAAACTTAAAACCGACCCTCCACCAACAACGAACGAAAAAAATATAAGAGACACATGAACCATTAATGTTAATACAAAAAAAAACCCAGACGAACTCCCCGTCCACTTTCAAGGTTTGACCTCAACTGCCCAAGACTTCCCCATTCCCGAAAAACTCCTGACAGACAGACAGACAGTGCCGTAAACGAACTCCAACAACCGAACCACTCACAACGACAATTACACTCACCTCAACTCGCTGCTCTCTCTCTCTCTCTCTCTCTCTCTCTCTCTCTCTCTCTCTCTCTCTCAAAAACGTTGGGAAATGCTAAATACAAACAAATTTACTCATCCCTCTATAATTCTCCCCCTTTTAGCATTTCCCAACCAACACCTTTCACACTGCATTCAAATTGCCTTACGCAACACATAACGGATGCTCACTAGCAGGTCCTCTAGATCGCGTTCAAGGGGCACGCAATCATTCTCTCAGAATCATTCTCTCTTCTAGCAACATTCAAATTCACATCTTCTCCTCCATTCTCTCTCAGATTCACGCTATCTTCTTCACTATTACCACTCTCAATTTCATCCACAATCTCATCTATACCCTCTAACTCGTTCCCAAATACCTCCCCAATTTCTTCAACTAACCCATCCCATTCGCTCATTGACCTTTCCAATTCTTGCAACGATTCATTCATGCTTTCAATCACTCGTCTATCACTGCTACGCTCTCTTACTCTTACACTTTCGCTCACCTCCAACCGTTCACTCACCCCTACACATTCAGTCAACTCAGTTATATCAAACCCGCATATGCTATACGTTCTATTCATACCATCCCATTCATCCGTATTACACGCTTTATCACTCATTTTCACTTTGGCACTCACACCCCTATCACACAACTTACGACCATTCAGTTTACTTACGTTCTTCCCTTTCTTACGTTTCCTACCATACTCTATCAAAACAAACTGCTGATCCTCATGCAACAACCCCTCACGTACATGCATCACACGCACCGCTTGCATCCTGGAGGACCCACCCATTTGAACCCCCTTCACACTCAGTTTCCCGAATTCGCTGTCACAGTCACCCTCTTTTTATCCACTTTTATCCACTCACCTCCATCCACCTCACTATCACTACTGCCTTCACCCTCTCCCCTTCTTTCCTGCCTTTCCCACTTCCTTACCCTTCTTACCAGTTTCCTTTCCCTTTCCTTCTTCCCTTTTTCTTCCCCTGACTTATCCTTACTTTCCTCTGTTCCTTCCCTTGCTTTTCATTCCTCTTTTCCTTACCCTGCCTTTCATTCTCTCGTTTCTTACTTCCTATTTCCACATCACTTTCATCACTCACGCTTCCATTCACTTCTTCCTCCTTTTCTTTCTCTCTGCCCCTTCACAATTCCAGAGGACCTGTCTCCAACAGCCCCTTCTCCAAAAACACACTTGAACATACCTTTCATCATTTCCTCCACACTTTTCATCATTCCCTCCAACTTTTTATCCATCCTCTCTTCCATTCTCTCTTCTGACTCTTTCATCTCCCCTTTCATTTCTTCTTTTGCACTCCTTAGCATTCCCCCCATCTCCTCCAACTGACTCCTCAACTCCAAATTCTCACTCCTCAGCCTCCCATTCTCCTCCTCCAGCCTACCCTGGAGTTCCCTAGCCACCCGGAGTTCCTCTCTCAGTTTCTCTATCTCACTCATCCTGACCTCTTACTCTCACTCTACCCACCACAAACAATCCTAACAGCAATTATACAACAGCCCCACGTTGGGCGCCAAATATAATGTGGCGGAATTCTAACCCACAAACAAAACAACACACAACACTCACCCTGATCTTCGGTTGCTGGAGATGGATAAAGGTCCACGGTCGCCAATCACAGCACACAAAAACCACAAAAACTTAAAACCGACCCTCCACCAACAACGAACGAAAAAAAAGAAGAGACACATGAACCATTAATGTTAATACAAAAAAACCCAGACGAACTCCCCGTCCACTTTCAAGGTTTGACCTCAACTGCCCAAGACTTCCCCATTCCCGAAAAACTCCCGACAGACAGACAGACAGTGCCGTAAACGAACTCCAACAACCGAACCACTCACAACGACAATTACACTCGCTCGCTCGCTCGCTCTCTCTCTCTCTCTCTCTCTCTCTCTCTCTCTCTCTCACACACACAAAACGTTGGGAAATGCTAAATACAAACAAATTTACTCATCCCTCTATAACTGCAATCAAATACAATTTATTAGAATGTTCTGAAGTATATAAGAAGTGAAAAGGCATTTTTCTATTTTGAGTAAATTATATTGCATTCAAGATTTTCATTATTCTTGATAAACTTTGAGAATTTCACATATAGATAGATAGGATACTGAATACGACTTAAAAGAAAATATATTTGGTAATAATATAAATAATTTTGAACTTTAACTTTTACTTAGGAAAGTTACAAAACTTTTCAACATGATTTTCTGAAGTATGATAAGGCATTCTTACAGAACATGACGGTGCCGTTGCATCTCTTGGCATGTGACGTAACTAAATCACAATTAAATCCTCATGTCTTCATGTAAGTTGCCATCCTGTAAAGACCTTTAAATGTGGGCGTCGCCTAAATCGGCAACTTGTGTGTACGACTACGTAAATACGTAATCTCACCTCGCCTGCGAAATGCTGTTGTAAATGGTTCATTGCATATGATGTCAGGGTGTCGTAATCATCTTTTTTTTTTTTGTAGTGCAAGGTCCCATGACTGTTTTCGATTAGGTGCCAAACCCAGTCATTACGATGGTCGCGGTCTTGAATTGCCAATGTGTGACTAGCATAAGTGTTGAATGCGCTGGTTGCGATAGCCATTGTAATTTCAAGTCCCAAAAACATAAAAAAATAATGGAAACAAAATACTAACCATGAGGATCCCATGCTATAAAGGGAAGCAAGGTAGGCTGTAAAAAGTCTTTGAAATGGTATTGTAAAGTCCCGTCTCAACAGGTTCTCTATGATGAACATCCCGTTTTCTGCGGTGCCTTCACAGCTGACCTGAGGTCGCACTTACACAATCTTATTATCATTATTGTGATTTGTATATTTATTACCTGTTCATTTGCCCTTGTACCAAGTATGTGTCAGAGTATTTTTTTGTGTCCAACCAGCTATTGTTAATCATCACGTTTTCTATACGTACCTGTCCTGTTTTGTGTAGAGAAATAGTTTGACCTCGGGTCACTTGTGAATTTTTGTACTGGCGGTCTCTGCGTATGCGCCGACATCTACACGCCGTTTATAAAGGCAGAAAACACTACAACCGCCTCATCAATAAACCATCAGTACTTGAACGAAACTTTCTTTACACACCTTTCACAGTGGTGACCCCAGGTGACCTACTGTGAGAGGTGCTAAAGAAAGAGCAGGAAGACAAGTACTGCTGGTTTATTGATGAAGAACCCCCTTCCAAACTGGGTCCAAATCATGAAGCAGAACCTTCTCCAGGAGATCCAGGATTCCCCACGGCACTAATAATAGCAACCGGAGAGCCTCCGGCATCCGACACTTCTTCTTCACCAAATTTGTCCCCAGAGGATGAACCCCTGGAGAATCAAACTGTTACACCCTCTCTGGGAGACCAGGAACTGGCCTCCTCAGATGCAGAGGTCGAGATCGCTCTCGCCCGGTTGTCGCAGGAGGCCTACAGAGAGAGAGAGAGTGGGTGTGCAACGTGTAGACATGGCCCCCACCTCCAAGTCCCTGACCCCGGACACGGCTTCCACAAGCAGCGCCTTGGATGTTTGAAGGATCGGGTCCCGAGTCAGCAATGCTAACCCTAGGGTTCGCACGCCAGACAGACCAATAAAGGCCTCGCCTAACGGGGCGCAATCATTCTCCCAGGGGTAGTTCCTGCTCACGTTCAGTGAGTGAATCTACTCTCCTCGGGATAGCTGCCAATTGCGTTCGCAAGGGCATGCGTGCTCTCCCAGGGACGACACCCATTGACCTTCGCGTAATGAGAGTTCTCCCTGACCTGTACATCGATTGTCACCGCGGGTTGACAATTTTTCATGGCCTTTCTCTCCTGCCGAAGCTTTGGCCTCCGGCAGATCAACAAAGGGTGCAAGGCCCCTCTCACCTGTTCCTTCAACCTTCTGGGGTTATACTGGGAGCCGTGGAACGCACTGGACTTGGGTTGGTGATCGGGATTTGGCCTCCCATCGCAACCCTTCGTACACCTCTGATGAGGGTCTCTCACCTACGGAGAGAGCAACTTGGGAGGATACGGATGGCCCTCAAGCTGCAGAGCTCTTACATTAAGACTGTTAAACTGATCTGTCAGTATAAACAATCTCGGGGACAAGACCTTGGCTGATGAGGGAGTTGTTCCTTTAGGCCTTGAAGCCCTGGTTGGGTCCTGCAGGGAATCTTTACCATCAATAGAGCTGCCATGGTTGAAGCTTGCAGAATCAGTCCTGGGTCAGGTGAATTCTCTTGTCTCTGGAAGGGAGATCTCACTTCGAGCCAGCTGCTTGTTTAAGCTGCTTCCTCCACCACTCCCTCATGAGAAGAAATTTTGAAAACCATCTGAGAGGTCAATCCCGACTGCACAGATCAACTCGGACTTAGTTCATCTCGGTCCAGGTTTGTCATTAGAGCAACTCCGATCAGAAAACATCTCCCTCTCACATCAGGAGTCAGTGACCTTGGAAATGACTGCCATGGCAGCATTTCAAGCAGTCTCTTGGATTGACCACTGGTCTACAACAGTAGCCAAGGTTATCACTTCCTCTTCATCACTCCCCAATGAGGAAATGGATAACCTTAACAGACTGTTCCTGTATGGAGGTAAAACCATTACTTACCTGGCCCACCAGACAGCTAACCTATGGGTGAACTTGATACTTAAGAGGCAAGACGCAGCTCTCTGCCAAGTTCTAAAGTTTGTAAGTCCTGAATCGGTCTTAACAATAAGGAATGGACCTTTGCATATTTCCAGATACCCATCCATCAGTCCTCTTGCAAGTACCTCTGCTTTATCCTCAATGGGACGGTGCATCAATTCAAGGCACTTTGCTTTGGGCTATCAACCACTCCACAGGTATTCACTAGAGAGTTCACCCTTGTTTCAACTTTGGCCCATTCGCACAGGATATGTCTTCTGAGGTATCTCAACGATTGGCTAGTCATGGCAAACTCGTTTGAAGTAGCTCCAGGACAGAGATCATCTCCTTGATTTTTGTCACAGCTGAGGCATTGCAATAAATCTCGAGAAGTCAGACCTCATACCTAAGCAGAGGATAAAGTACCTGGGCATGCTGATGGATACGGCAGCAGTGAGATTCTTTCCCTCAGACTCCTGTATCAGCAAGTTCAAGGAGACAACACAGTTATTCCTGTCCCAACAGGAATAACCAGTTTGAATGTGGCAAGTTGTTCTCGGTCACCTGTGGTCTTCGGAGAAGCTGGTCCCTCATGGGCGATTGCATGTCTTAGTGCCTCCAACCAGCCCCGTCTCTACAGCATCAGTAACTGGGACTGCAGTTTCAGTTGTGGGATCTCAGGGCACCATGATGACTGTCACGGCGCCCTCGGTTATTCATCCAGTCCTATCAACATCGCCGTGCCCTCCAATGTCTCTTGACGTTAAGGATCTTCTCCTGGCCGAATTACTGAAGAGGTGCAAGCATGAGAGGACGTCGAGGAAGAGACCCGTTCCCCTTTGATGTCACCAGTATCTTCACCTGCTTTCGCCCCCTCCCCTTCTTCTTCTGAGGGCCCCATTAAGCGCATAGACCCAAAGAGGAAGAACGTGATGGTTCTAGACCGCAAGAAGACCCCCTCTCCTTCTGAGGGTCCCATTAGGCAGACAGACCCGAAGCAGGGAAGGGTGGTGGCTCTAGAACATGAAAAGGCCCTTGGGGCCCTCTCACGACATGTCTTCTATGGAAGAAGCACGAAGATCTCTCTACAACTCTCTCTTGTCCCAGGACGGGGAACCTGCGTCTCAGGTGTTTCCGGATATCCGAGGCACAGAAGCAGCATGCCCTGGGAACAGCCATGATGTGGCTGACACCCAGGTCACCGATACCAGACACCAGACATCTCTAATGCATAGTAAAGATCCTTCTTCCGTACAGAGCTCCAAGGTTCCGACCTGGAGTCTCATTCCCATCATGCTAGCAACATTGTCCGGGCACACTCCCATGCCCCGGTAAATCTGCACACCTGGATCTCCTCAACCCATGCCCCTGAAAGTTCTTACCCCTGGGCTCCAATGGGCCCGCTCCAATGGGCCGCTGCTACAATAAGCGTTCACGGTCCCCGGACTGAGACAAGCCCCGAACCAATGGTTACAATGTTTTCCAGGGCTTCCACAATGGAAAATCAGAAAATCCCCAGACTCAGACTGAAAAATCCCTAGATTGAACAAAAAATCCCTAGTTTACAAATATACCTGAGAAAATCATGATTGTGGACAAACAATAGGTTTGTGGTTGAATAGCTCAAATTTCATTTCCTATAAAAAAACATAATGAACAACAGATTCCGTTAGCTTACCTATATTTGACGTAAGTGAAAAAAATGCATTAACATTGACAATGATAACCATAGAAATAAATTTTGAGTAACAATATTTTTTTTCTGGAGACTGACTTATCATTAAGTTTTCAAAAATGCTCAACTAAAACAAATGCATGATTCCATGAAAGAAAATGTGTAACTAAAATATATTTATATTTTTTAAACTGTGGCACATTTTTAGGAAATAAGAAAAAATTAACTGAGCCTTTGACTAGGCAAATGAAAATCATTATCTACAAAAATACTCAAATAAAAAATACGTCTCTCTGATTTCTCTCTTTACACTTATGACCTTTTCTGTGATTTCAGCGCCTCAACAATCATTTCATGAGCTTCAGCATCTGTAGCATTACTTTTGACATTTTTCATAATTTTGATAACAATGAATGATCCTGTACACTTAACTTATCAGCAGTTACATCAATCGAGGCCAGTCCTAATTTTCCATGCAGTAGTCCCACAAGGCTTTCCCTTTGCAATGAGCTTCTGTGATCGTTTTTTTATTGCTTTCAGAATGCTAAAGTCTTTCAGCTGGTGCATTTGCACAAGGTAGTAACATTATGCACCCAATTATGTACTTTCTGAATTTCTGTATTTCAAACTCTCTACTTGTGTGTTTTTTTTTTACTCAGTCTTTCTCTCCAGCATGTTATATCAGTTTCATCAGTCTTCAGGATGTTATATCCCCCAATTGCCTGTTTGTGCCACTCAATGTCCACCAATTCAAGAGGAGCTACGTCTTTCAAAAATGAAAAGCACTGATATATTTCTGCCAATGAAGAAGGATGGCACTTCATCGCATTAGATGGCACTAAGAATTCTAGGTAGCCATATCTTCTTTTTTAATCTCAGTGAAACACTTCCTGATTTGTTCCACCATGAAGTTCTTGCACATATCTCGAACTTGTTTAGTTCCACTTGGGTCACTTTTATTACATCCAAAAAGAGTGGAAGTTGCAGCTATTCCAACATAGCCATGATGTGTCTACTCTGTTTTTTGGATCAAGAATGTCTACCTTAAAAGGGTTGTCTGATCTAGCAATATCAGTTTTCAAAAAGTTGCAGAGTACTTCTTTCAGGAGTTTGGTAATCTCTCCTCGTAAATAGTGAAGAACTGAGGCTACACTCTGAAAGAGTGTATTGAAAAAATTTAGTCTCTTCAGCAGAAAGCTCATAAATTCCAGCAGCTGAGCTTTCATGAATTTGTTATCCAGTACTTGTAGGATGCTTTTCACTGTATGTGAAGATCTTTTTTTCCTAATACTTGATCTGTAAAATACAGCATGAGTGCAGGCCATTGTTCTGAAATCTGTTCACCATATTTTCCAGTGATAACCAACGAGTTTGTGAAAGACTTGGGATTTTATAAACAGGAATACATTACAAAATATCTGAAACTCCTCTAAATGGTGAATTCTTTGGCTTGATCTACTGAAGTGAGCATGTATGTTCCTTACCAAGTCCTCTAGAGATGTTGACAGCTTCAAGCAAGCATAGGGGGAGCAGAGATGGATCGCGTCACAACTGCATTTTATAGTGACAATAAATGGTAAATCCTTCTTCAGCAGAGGAACTACACTCTTTTTCTCTAAACATGACATTAGTAGTATATGACGAATATTCCAATAATATTTTCCAATGGGATCTCTTTTTCAAGCAGCGACTTCTTTATAACACTGTAGGCGGTCCCGGTTTACTGACGGTTCCAGCTTTACGACGTTCCGAGGTTACGGCGCTTTTCAAATATATTCATCAGAAATTATTTCCCGGCTTACGACGCATGTTCGGGGTTACGACGCGTGACATCCAATGGAAGAAATTTGGCCCCAAAACGGCAGAATAATCATAATTTGAAGGTTTTCTTGATGTAAAACTCAATAATAATGCAGTTTACGTCGTTTTCAATGCACCCAGAGCATTAAAAGTAAGGTTTTCTTGTGATTTTTGACGATTTTCGACGATTTTCCGGTTTACGACGATTTTCGGGTTACGACGCGGCAAGCAGAACGGAACCCCGTCAGTAAACCGGGGACCGCCTGTATAGTCCTTGTGCTGTGCTGTTTTGAACAGGAACAAGATATAAAAGAAAAAGTGACTGTCTCCATTTTCTCATCATTAAAATATAAAACAACAATTCCAAGCTGTTTCTATGCAGAAACATCCATTGTCTCATCTGGAATGATGTTAAATTTGGGTTTTCTTAGTTTTGTCACCAACTCATTTGCAAAATACAATCCAAGTCCTTGTCAGACTATACTGGTACAGTGTCACTTAGTTTGATCTGTGTCAATGTTGCCTTTTCTGCTGTATTTGTTGGGCTTATGACTGAATAAGGTATATTAAAGGGCTTGCTAGGGTAAAAGGTAGATTACGTTCTGCAATAAATGCAGCTACTTGTATTTCTGTATTTTCCTTGTAAAGGCTTTGAAGGGAATGCTTCTCCAAAGCAATTTAACTGAAGGATGTGATTCCTTAGTTTTCACTTTATTTATGTGTCTGAGTAAGACTGCTTTAGCAAAGCTGATCAGTGGCTTTGTGCAGTTTTGTTGCAGAGTGAACACTTTGCCTCCTTATTATTCTCTGGTGCTACCAGCCAGTCTTTGAATTCCTTTTGTGACAGCCACTCAGAGCCAAATGTCTGATCATGAGCTTGTTTAGGTTTCTTTGATATAGGTTTAGGACCCTCATCACTAGGTGAAAAGTTAAGTATATCTTAGCTTAACCAGACCACTGAGCTGATTAACAGCTCTCCTAGGGCTGGCCCGAAGGATTAGACTTATTTTACGTGGCTAAGAACCAATTGGTTACCTAGCAAAGGGACCTATAGTTTATTGTGGAATCCGAACCACATTATAGCGAGAAATTAAATTCTGTCACTAGAAATAAATTCCTCTAATTCTTCATTAGCCGGCCGGAGACTCGAACTCGGGCCTAGCAGAGTGCTAGCCGAGAACTCAACCGATTCGCCCAACGAAGAACTAAACAGTTGACGCTATGAAATAGATCAAAAGTGGCAGATGAAATTCCAGAGAAACTTGGATCGGATTTGCTTCTTAAGAGGAAGAGGAAATATACTGTTTATTGTTGCTCTTTTGTAGAACGGCACCCACCATATCCTGACCCAAGCTGATGCCAGCACCCACCCACAGCTGATAGAAGAGCAATCGGCAAAGTGGAATCAACCCCCAGTCACCTCCAACCAGTCCACCCAGCTGCAAACAGGCACCAGTATCCCTCAAGGCCAAGACACCCACCATATCCTGATCCCAGCAGATGCTAGCACCTACTCACAGCTGATGGGTCAGCAATCCACAAACTGGAAGCAACCCCCAGTCACCCCCAGCCAGTACACCCAGCTGAAAACAGGTACCATTATCCCTCAGAACCAAGAACCCCCACCATAACTGACTGCAGCAGACACCAGCACCCATCCACAGCTAATGGATCATCAAGAGGCAAACTGGAATAAACCCCCAATCACCTCAAACCAGTCCACCCCGCTGTGAACAAACACCAGCATTCCCAAGGGGAAAGAAACCCAGCATGTCCTGACCCCAGCAGATGCCAGCACCCACCCACAGCTAATGGATCAGTATGTGGCAAATTGGAAGTAAACCCCAGTCACCTCCAACCAGTCCACCCAGTTGCAAACAGGCACCAGCATCCTTCTGTGCCAAGACACCTACCATGTCCTGACCCAAGCAGCTGCTAGCACCTATCCACAGCTGATAGATCAGCAAGCAGCAAACTGGAAGTAACCCCCAGTCATCTCCAACCAGTCCACCCAGCTGAAAAAAGTACTAGCATCCCTCAGGGCCAAGAAACCCACCATACCTGACCCCAGCAGATACCAGCACCCATTCACAGTTAATGGATGAGCAAGTGCCAAACTGGAATTAACCCCCAGACACCTCAAACTAGTCCACCCAGGGCCAAGACACCCACCATGTCTTGACCCCAGCAGATGCCAGCACCCACCCACAGCTGTTGGGTCAGCAAGCAGCAAACTGGAAGTAACCCCCACCTCATCTCCAACCAGTCCACCCAGCTGAAAAAAGTACTAGCATCCCTCAGGGCCAAGAAACCCACCATACCTGACCCCAACAGATACCAGCACCCATTCACAGTTAATGGATGAGCAAGTGCCAAACTGGAATTAACCCCCAGACACCTCAAACTAGTCCACCCAGGGCCAAGACACCCACCATGTCTTGACCCCAGCAGATGCCAGCACCCACCCACAGCTGATGGGTCAGCAATTGGCAAACTGGAAGTAAACCTGCCCCCAGCAGATGCCAGCACCCATCCACAGTTAATGGATGAGCAAGTGCCAAACTGGAATTAACCCCCAGGCACCTCAAACTAGTCCACCCAGCTGCAAACAGGCACCAGCATCCCCCAGGGCCAAGACACCCACAATGTCCTGACCCCAGCAGATGCCAGCACCCACCCACAGCTGATGGGTCAGCAATCGGCAAACTGGAAGTAAACCTGACCCCAGCAGATGGCAGCACCCATCCACAGTTAATGGATGAGCAAGTGCCAAACTGGAATTAACCCCCAGGCACCTCAAACTAGTCCACCCAGCTGCAAACAGGCACCAGCATCCCCCAGGGCCACGACACCCACCATGTCCTGACCCCAGCAGATGCCAGCACCCACCCACAGCTGATGGGTCAGCAATCAGCAAACTGGAAGTAAACCTGACCCCAGCAGATGCCAGCACCCATCCACATTTAATGGATGAGCAAGTGCCAAACTGGAATTAACCCCCAGGCACCTCAAACTGGTCCACCCAGCTGCAAACAGGCACCAGCATCCCCCAGGACCAAGACACCCACCATGTCCTGACCCCAGCAGATGCCAGCACCCACCCACAGCTGATGGGTCAGCAATCGGCAAACTGGAAGTAAACCGCTCACCTGCAACCAGTTCACTCAGCTGCAAACAGGCACCAGCATACTTCAGAGCCAAGACACCCACCATGCCTTGACCCCACCAGACGCCAGCACCAACCAGTCCACCCAGCTGCAAACAGGCACCAGCATACTTCAGGGCCAAGACACCCTCCGTGTCCTGACCCCAGCAGATGCAAGCACCCACCTATAGCTGATGGGTAAAATATAGCCTTATTGGATTTTGAAACAGAAACTTTCGGGAACAATAACTTTTCTAGCTGTTTACCACCATATGCATCTATGAAAGCAATATTAAAAATGATTTTAGCTTCATAAAAACAGTTTTAATATTGCTTTCATAGATACATATGTTGGTAAACAGCTAGAAAAATTATTATTCCAGGAATTTTATGTTTCAAAAGCCAATAAAGCAGTGCTATATTTTATGTTTTTCCATGATCATAAGAGTTTTCCTATTAAAAATAGACTATTATAACTTTTAAGAGAATTTTATCCCCAAGTTAATGTCAGAGTAGTGTTTAAACAAAACTACACCACTGGTAGCTTTTTAAGTACAAAGACACCTGACAAAAATATATGGATGGAAGAACTACAATCTCATGCTGTTTACAAATACGAGTGTAGTGGCTGTAATTGCAATTTACGTGGGAAAAACAATGATGTCATGATGAGTGTTTAAACCTAAGTACACCATGGTTTGAACACTCAGGAAAATCTATTAGAACAAACAGACTTTCGGCAAAACCACCACTCAGTGCCATAGGGGATCACACACACACATATACATACATGCATATACTCATGGTGTATATATATATATATATATATATATATATATATATATATATATATATATATATATATATATATATATATATATATATATATATATATATATATATATATATATATATAGTAACTATAAGCTGCTTAGTTTTATGTTCGTGGCTCTTATTAACGTAAATATTTTGTTCAGTTCTTTCCAAGTTTTCATTTATTTTCGTTTTTCTCTCGAGCCTCGAATAGCTGGATAGGGTCTTTTCGCTCCCACCAAGGGTCTGTTAGTTTGTAACTGATACCTCGCCCATGAAGTTTCTTTTTCTTTGCATGTACGAGCACTGGATGGTTTTGAGCCTTCGTTTTCTCCCAACGAAGGTGTTTTATGGACACTGGGTGTGATTTAAGGCGATTTTGGTACTCGGCTCCTTATAGAAAAGAACTCGACCGATAACGGCAACTGTGGCAGTGTATTCCTGTGGCAACCTGTCTTGTGTCTGTTGTTGTGGCGGACGTTTTGAGGGCGTGTCATTGGGCACCTTATTGCTGCTGGTGGCTCTTTATCAGGATATCACAAGAAGCCATCCTGTCATTTTGGGTGACATATCCTGAAATATATACGTCTCCTGCGGGTGTTGATGAGGGACATCCTGCCCTCTGTTGTACTGCCTCTCTGCTGCAACGCCTCTCTATACGTTCCTGCACCACCTCTCTGCTGCACTGCCTCTCTACCTACTGTGGCTCTGCCTCCCTGCCGTGTCGAGTCTTTCGGGGCCGTTAGGAGGCCTTTTGGTCACGAAGAAGGGTAAGCATGCCTTCCGTGAATTATCAGTTTTTGTATTTATAAAAGACAACCCCTGTTCAACGGTCCACATCTTCGCGATTATTGAGACAGTCCTGTGCTTGCTACCCGAGGGCTGTATTCGTCAAAATTCATCGGTGTTGGTGTTAATTAGGATCATTTAAGCGAAGGAAATAGTTTTAGCCTAATTGTAAATATGTTTAATTTCGAGTCTGTAAATATTAGGATTAAGGTTCTCTTCCCCTCCTGTGTCTCTTCCTGTCGTATGTGAGAGAATTACGTTGTAGTGAGACAGTTTCGTTTCTACCTTTTTCTCTAACCTGTTTCTTTATCTATCGTATGATAGATCGGTGGATTAGCGTGAATGAGGTGATTGAAGGTAGTGACTGTGCACTGTAGGTGAATGAGTTTTTTTTTTTTTTGTCCCTTTATTCAGTTATTCGGGGACCTGTTAAATGTTTAAACTGTGTAATAAATTCCTAAATATTACGTTAATGACTATCAATTATCCCTTTGAGTGCTTCCATTGAATTGTGTCACTGGTATTCCTGCTCTTAGACGAGCTTTGTCTATGTAGTATGGCATTTTGAAAGCTATATGTCATAACCTGGATTAAAAAAAAAAAAAAAAATTATTGTAACAAGTCATTACAATATATATATATATATGAGTATAATGTGTATGTATATTTATACATATATATATATATAAATATATATATATATATATATATATATATATATATATATATATATATATATATATATATATATATATATATATATATATATAATATATATATATACATATATATATATATATATATATATATATATATATATATATATATATATATATATATATATATATATATATATATTATTTATATATATATATATCTATATATATATATATATATATATATATATATATATATATATATATATATATGTACATATATACATTTTGTCATGAAGTGATCAAGTACCTGGTTATTACACAAATAACAATGTAGTGATATAAGGAAAAAGTAGATAGGAAAGCATAAGAGAAAGAATAAAGAGAGAGAGAGAGAAAGAATAGAGGGAGAGAGAGAGAGAGAGAGAGAACAACAATTAAGCCTTGGTTGTTATGCATTGCGAGGCTAGAAGTGTCAAGTAAGCTAACCGCAAGAAGCCGTCTTACACGAACTCAAAACAGTGAGTGAGTATATTGCGCCCAGGGCCATAAAACCGATCATAAAATCTGGAAACTGCGCCCTCACGATTTAGCTGACCAAGGATTACGTAGCACCTCGTCAGAAGTTAACATTCCAGCCATATCTATAACCCTGCCTTCAACAGGAGGTGTTTCCTTGGAAATTCCATGAATAGGGACTGGACAAAGTGAAGTAGTTCTCCAATTAAACATTCTAGGAAGGAGTCATTTACACATCCTCCTGAGGTCATTTCCAATCAAATCCTCTAAGGAGAGATTTTAACACCCACAAATGTCCTTCCCAATCAAGCTGTTCGAGGGGAGGCCCTACAGATAAAATCTTCCAGTAAGGTAACTGGAAGGGAGGAGATGGAAGATAACAAGAAGAACCAGGGGTTCCAGAGCAGAACGAAGCCAGAGAAGAGATCAGAGAGACACTAGTCACAACTACAAGACGATGCAGTCCTTCCCCCTTGCTTTCGTGGTCCCAACCAGACTCTGACCGTGGACTGCTAACCAGACTTAAACTGAACTTTGACTAGCAAGAGTGGTTTCAAGATAGTAACTGTATCAGTAATTATACTAGTTAACTTTCATCATTAAAGTAAGAAGCTACCCATTTCGTCTCCATTACGCCTTTTTGAGAGATATAATTACATTTAATTTAATTCCCTTCGAAATAACAAATTCGTAAGCGGCTGACTACGAAAGAGACACTGTGGATGACTACTTCGTCGACTTAGAAAAAATACTCAGGTAAGAAGGGAACAATAATATGTCACACAAGGTATGAAATTAAACAAACAGACATTAACAGAAATATCAGTGCAATTACTTGAGTTACAGTGAAACTAAATTCTACAAAACGAACTTAGATTTTACGACGGCAAGCAAAACTTATATGAAGAAATAAAATCCTGCAATAAAGCATCAAACAGAAGTGAACATAAACAGTAATGGTGCACAACGAAGAAACAAAACACATAGACCCATTAACCACAACACAGTGAGCCAGCACATCGTCAGCAACAACAGGCAGCGAGTGTGTTTAACAAACTATCGCCACGAGTGTAACAGAAACAATGCAGAGTGTGTTTCAATGAAGCTCCGAAGGTGACAACAACAGAAAAACAACTCGACGACTACGAAAGAGCTCTGTAATAATAACCTGTAAGTTATCAAGAAAGTGAGATTTACTGTTCTCTCTTTAAATGTGTGAAGAAGTGAAGAATTTTTTTATTTATAATAGAGTAAAGATTATTTAACCTCTCTTTATCAAATTGAAAATTAAGGAAACTCTCTCTCTAGTGAATTAAATTTTTTTTTGTAAGCATAATTACAATTGTTACTCTATGATAATTACTTTAGTAAATAATTTAGAAAGGGAAATCTTATTTTTCTCACTTGGATGATGATAAATAATTTGAGTAATTATATGCAATTTTGTGTACTCATTGTGATGGAATTTTTTTTTATAATATGATTTGATTACTTTTGAAGGATTTATTTTACTTGTGCACTTGAACTTAATTTAAGAATTAAATTTTTTTTTACTGTTATATTTTGATAGTTTCTTTTATTTTATGGTACTGTGTGCATAGTGTAACTTTTTTTTTTATATAGACACATGAAGTGGTGTACTCAATTTGAATAATTTTATTGTAAAATGCAAAGAGTCTTTGACGAATTACTGAACACAGTTAGCCATCCACCATACAGTTTAAGACTGTCGACACTCAGACGTAGCCGAATTCCAAGACTAATTTCCCACTCAACTTTAGTGCAAAGAAATACTAACAATAATAACACAACTAACCAGAGACAAAATAGCGTTAATAATTCTAATAATACTAACAGTAATAATAATAGTAACAATACTAATAATACTTGCACCTTCCAATATCGCAATATGAATCAAGCAGCTGTAATAACAACAGCCACATGCTTCTCTGGGCAGGCGGATGACTCAAATCCTGACAAAAGTCAACTTGAATCTTATACAGTAAATCACTGGCTCTCAGATGCAGATAGTCGCATATCTTCCGGGGAAATAACTGATGAAAGAGCTAAAATAAATGAAGCCTTGATTCTCGTAAGTTCAGAACATGGTGACGCCCACAAAACTCTGAATTCCACGAATTTTAGCAAACTTAACAATGTGCAGAATTCAAAGAAATTTGTTTACAACTCTGGGAACCAGTAAATAAGACTGACAGTTTATATAACGTAGCCAGATTCCTTAACCCACAATATGAAACAATAGCTAATCTGTAAGCAAGTGTTGAGAATGCAATAGATAAAATAACAGAAGACTTAAAGAAAAGAGGCATCACCATAGGAGATAAGACACAGTTTGATGATAATGAAAATAATTTAGTTGATCTAAGACATGTTTTGAATTACTTGTCATTTGGAACAATATATAATGCCCTTGGAGAAGAGGAAAAGAAGGTTTTCAGGAAAATAAAAATTGATACAAAGGAACACAGCCTTCAAACATTGAAAACAATGAGAGAAGAAATACAAAAGAAAGAGATAAATCTCTCCAAGGAATTTGTAGGAATAACAGAAGCACAAAATGAAAGGAAAGGCAGAAATAATAATCCTACTTTTAAAATGAATAATAAGACCTATGTTAATTCCAAACAAGTGGGGAATAGACCAACTACCTTTCAAGGAAAATATGCCCAAAACACTAAAAGAAAATGGAATCCAAACCAGAAAGGAAGACTTAATCAAACAAAGAGTGGTCCTCCCAAACCTTATAAGTATGGTCAACACTCAAACACAAATAATTCAACCCAAGTGAACTACTCCGCTCAAGGAGCGAGACCAAAGACAGCCTGTGAAAACTGCGGGTGTACCAATCATTCTACAAACGAGTGCAGAAGGCCTATGATCTGCACTATTTGCAAGAAAGTAGGACATTTAACCAGAAATTGCCGGTTCTGAAACAAAGAAGGAAATAAAGAAGTAGTTGAATTAAGCAGCAATTGCTCGATGTCTAATAAGTCTGCAAGTCAATGACAGTTTATCCCTACACATACGACAGCAAGAAAGTCCCTTCAAGAAGATAATATAAAAACAGAAGAATTAACAAAAAAGGGGAGTGAAGGTTCATCCGCATTTTCCTATTTGCAGAGTAAAGAAGTAGTATTTTCCATGGAAGAAGAAGAAATAACCAGAAAAGATTTACCTATCATTGGAGTTCCCATAAATAGAAAGATATGTACTGTACTTATGGATTCAGGTAGTACTGTAAACATAATAGATAAAATAACTTTAACCAGATACTTAGGTGTTAAAGAAATGCTAATTCAGGGTCAAAGCATAATAATAAAAGGAGTAGCTGGTAAACAGATTAAAAGTTTAGGAAATGTGAACTTAGAAACAGACATTTCATCACATAAATCTGTTGAAAGTTTTCTAGTTCTAGAAGACAGATTTTTCCCCTCACAAGTATTGTTCTCATTTAATCTAATGAAGAGATGTGGAATCATCCTGGACTGCAGAGAAGGAAGGATTAGCCTGAAACAGGATAATCAAAGGCGCGTATGCTTTACGCTTGAAGAAGAAAAGATTCACCCCAATCTGATCAATTTGTCTGAGACGGCTTTGGCAAGTGAGAAAGACATACATAAAATACATTACCATCAAGAGAACAATCAAGATAAAATAGAAAAAGATAGAAAAGAGGAATTCCCACAATTGCAGAGTAGAGAATCAAGATGTGCCCATCAAGAAATTATATACTCCCAAGAAAGAAATGACCCAGATATAAATAATGGCAATCACCGAGATTCTGAATATAACGAAAAACAAGGCGCCTATACTGATAAATATACAGTAAACCCTCTGTATTCGAGTTCTCAAGGTTCACGGACTCACCCATTCACAGGTTTTTCTGTGGAACCTATCTAAAAATTTTTCGCGGGAAACTCACATGTTCGCTAGTGTTCCTATGGAACATATCTATAAAAATATTTGCGGGAACCTCCCTATTCGCGGATACAGATTTTTTGTCTTTTTCGTATAGCAATATTCTGTATTTTCATATTTATTGTATAATAACATTAAATAATCATGTAAATCAATAATAATACTGTACTACAGTA
This sequence comes from Macrobrachium rosenbergii, assembly GCF_040412425.1. Lineage (NCBI taxonomy): Eukaryota > Metazoa > Arthropoda > Malacostraca > Decapoda > Palaemonidae > Macrobrachium > Macrobrachium rosenbergii. The sequence continues at coordinate 37,680,324 of NC_089777.1, forward strand.
CTGTACATATAATAGTAATAAAAATTAAATAATAATATTATGTAATACTACACTGGGTACCGTAATAATAATAAATAATAAAGTTAAATCATACGGGTAGTAACTGGTGATGAATGTTGATTACAGTATGCTGTAGATGATGATGATGATGAATTAGCTGTGCAGTACGATGAATGACAGGAGGCTCTGTCATGTTAAGGTATTTGAACATGGCAACGAAGGTGGTACAGTAGGGCTGCATGAGTATTTTACCTTGTTCATGCTCAATGCAGGTGACTGCAATCAATGTCATGCTGTAATGGGCCGCTACTTCTCCGTTACTTTTGCCCTCTCTTAACAAAACAATCATGTCTACTTTCTTCTCATCAGTCATTAATTGTAGGCTGTTGGCCAAAGTAAGTATACCTTAGTTTTACCAGACCACTGAGCTGATTAACAGCTCTATTGGCCAGAGGCCTTAGAAGAAGCAGAGCATTCAGAGGACATCTTAATGCACAATTTCAAAAAAATATTTTTAGGCCATAATACTGTACATGCAAAACACACAAACAAGAGATAGCAATAAAACTAGTTATATTGGGTCATATGCCGCTACAGTATACGCATGGTACTACTGTATTGCACATACATATACTAACACTGATCTTCTGCGCATACAGTACGTACATTTTATAAAATGTTTTGTTGTAGGATGATTTTTAAATATTACATACAAAAAGTGTTTTAGGATGATACATAGTACAGTACAGTACTACGGGTAGTACGTAGAGCATATCTAAAATACTTAAGACAACAGGATTAGCAGGGTACATATGTTTACATCTGTGGTACGTAGCATTTTCATGTATGTACTAAGTAAATATTAATGACTACTGTAAGTACATTTTGTAAGATGAAAAATGATTTACTAATTTTCAAATGTTACAGTACTGTAATATATTAACGTAAACACAGCAAAATTTCAATAACATATATTTTTCTTAAAAGTGCTTCACCCAAGCCACCTCTCTGCAAATATAAAGAACTCGGGATGCTGGACGCTGTGTACCCAGGACCAGTGATACTAGACACACTATTGGCTGTCATCTGCAAAGCAGCCAATCCACAAGCACCATTCATTTTCCTTGGCGCTCATTGGCTGTTCACTTGGCGCTGATTGGCTGAACATTCACAACCAACTCGCGAACATGCTATTCTGGGAGACTGCATCCACGGCATCCTTCTCAGTTGTGCGTAGTTCACAGCATCTTCTTACCGTGTGAAATCGTGCATCTTTGCGTTTAGGTTTTTAATCTTTGTGCATCAGCGGTATTCAGCCCTAAAATGCCTCCTAAAAAACGCCCTGCTCCTTCAAAGCCTTCTGGCAAAGAGTCTAAAAGAAAGAAGACTGTTATGAAACCCGAGGAGAAGGTGAAACTTCTTGACATGTTAAAGGAGGGCAAAAGTTTTGCCGCGGTTGGCCGCCATTTTAGTGTTAATGAGAGCACAGTGAGATATATCAAGAGGAAAGAGGCGAAGATATGCAAGTCTGTGAGTATGAGCTACTTCAGTAGTGCAAAGACAGTTTTGACAGTGCGGGATAAAACAATCGTGAAGATGGAATCTGCTCTGGCAATCTGGATAAAGGGCTGCTGGAAGAAGAATGTGCCCCTCGACTCCATCATCATTCGTGAGAAAGTGCGACAACTCTACCAGCAGTTATCAACTGCTAAGGAAGGCGACGACGTAGTACAGGCAGAGGAAGGCATTGAAGAAAGTGAATTAGAATTCTTAGGCTTTGATGAACCAGCGTCTACAGAAGCAGAAGAAGGGGAAGAGCTCCAAGCAGGACCATCATCAGCGCCTCAAGGTTTCCAGGCCAGCAAGGGGTGGTTCCACCGATTTCAAAAGCGGTTCCATCTAAAGTGTTACATTACATGGGGAATCAGCATCTGCAGACATTGAAGCAGCCGCGAAATATCTGGAGGCCTTCAAGAAAATCATCGAGGAGAAGGGCTACCATCCGGAACAGGTGTTCAATATGGATGAGACTGGCCTGTTCTGGAAGAAGATGCCTTCCCGGACATACCTTATGAAGGACGAAGCTAAAGCCTCCGGATTCAAGGCCCAGAAGGATAGGGTTACCCTCATCATGTGTGGGAATGCAGCTTGTTTCATGATTAAACCAGGCCTCATTTACAAGGCTGCAAACCCCAGGGCCCTCAAGAATAAGAACAAGGCATTGCTTCCTGTGTTCTGGATGCATAACCCTAAGGCCTGGATCACCAAAGTCCTCACAGAGTACTGGTTCCATCAGAGCTTCATCCCTCAAGTTAGGCAATACCTGAACGACTTGGCCTTGGAGTTCAAGGTGTTGCTGATTATGGATAATGCTGGTGGCCACCCTCTCGATCTTTCTTACAAGGGAGTCCAGCTTGAGTTCCTCCCTCCCAACACCACCTCTCTCCTCCAGCCTATGGACCAGGGCATGATCCGTGCCTTCAAGGCACTCTATACCGGGAACTCCCTCCAGCACCTTGTGAATACAATGGAAAGTGACAGTGAATTTACGCTAAAAGAATATTGGCGTAAATTCACGATTGCCACGTCTGACCGTCATCAGCCGATCACTGAATAACATGAAGAAGGAGACCCTAAACGCATGCTGGAGCAAGTTGTGGCCGGAGTGTGTTCATGATTATAGGGCTTCTCTCCTGAAGAAATTCAACATTCGCCATTAATAAGACTGTCCAGTTGGCGAGGATTCTAGGTGGGGAAGGTTTCGAGGACGTCACCGAGGATGAAATCGGCACCCTTATTGATGCTCACTCTGACCCCCTGACGGACCAGGATTTGGAAGAGCTGACAAGGTCTGCCAGTGAGGAAAAAGATACGCTAGGTTCAGAGGAGGAGCAGGAGGAAGAGGAGAGCAGCCTGACTTTGGAATGTCTGTCCCACATTAAGAGAATGATCAAGGATACGCAGGAGTATGTTTCAACATGGGATCCTTTTATGGAACGCTCCCTAAAGTTTTCAAACATCCTTAATTTAGCATGGGAGCCCTATAATCAAGCCCTCACCATGTTCATCAAATGGACGAAGAAGGCCCCTCTAAAGCCTCCCAAATCACCATGTTGCCTCAAATGGCCTGAAGAAGTGCCTCCCCTAAAGCCTCGCCTGAAGTAGTGCCTCTCGAATCGCCTGAAGAAGTGCCTCCCCAATCACCTGAAGTAGTGCCTCCCCAACCGCCTAAAATAGTGCCTACCAAATCAACTGAAGAAGTGCCTCCTGAAGGTGAAGAGGCACCTCAGATGAGTTGTAACTCCTCTGCTTTGCTGTGCAGTCATATCTTCATCGGCATTCATCGCACTGCACAGGTAATTCATCATCATCATCTTTAATCAACATTCATCGCTGGTGAGTACCCGTATGATTTACGTATGTAGTAATCTTAATATATAGGTAATTTTTTAAAATGTGCATATGTATTTTTTAAAATGTGCATATGTATTTAAATACCAATGATCCCCCCGAAAAGAAAACAGGACGGCTTGTAACTGTATGAAAGAAAATGTGCATGGCTGAATACATAGGGGGGGACTGGATTATTTTCACCTCCAGCTGTAAGCCACACAGTACGTACGTATAAATGTAACGATAAAATGTTTACGATGGCTTGGAAATTATATTAATAGTATCATTTCAAAGATTAATACAGTAATAAGGTAATAGTTTAATGTATATTTGATGTAGGCTGGTATTTTTAGGCATACTTTGGTGTTTGACCTTTCATGGTAGACAGGTACAAATATACGTAGCATTAAATTTTTTAAATGTGCATGTTTTTTTATTTCTGTCTCTCTCTCTTTCTGTGAATTACAGACTGTATATGTAAATACCAATGGTTCCCCCCGAAATGAAAACGGGACGGCTTATATCTGTATGAAAGAAAATGTGTGTGGGGCTGAATACGTAGGGGGGACTGGATTATTTTCACCTACAGCTGTAAGCCTTACACTACGTACATATAAATGTAATGATAAAATGTTTAAGATGGCTTGGAAATTATATTAACAGTATCATTTCAAAGATTAATACAGTAATAAGGTAATAGTTTAGTGTATATTTGATGTAGGCTGGTATTTTAAGGCATACTTTGGTGTTTGGCCTTTCATGGTAGACAGGTTATAAGGATTTTTAGCGTTGTAAGCATTCATGGATTTGAGCTATTCCTGTCTACTATGAACCAAACACCGGGGGTCTGGAATCCATCCCCATAAATCAGTCCTGCCATGACGTGTATTCAATACAGAGGGGGTTCACTGTATGTATGTGTGTGTATATGTATATATATATATATATATATATATATATATATATATATATATATATATATATATATATATATATATATATATATATATAATATTATATAATATATAAACAATCACATATATGTATTACACTTGCAGTAACCAAGCTGTAGTGCTAGAATGAAATACCAAAATCAAAGGTACTTTTGCCTAAAAATTACGACGAATTATCTTACCTAAGAGGAGACTTCACTTTCTTGTTCCAAGAACTTGAAACTTGCAAGTTGAACAGAGGTAGGTGAATAAAAACATATATCATATGCAAGTCCTAACCCAGCTCTAAGCAGCTTCAAAACTGGAAAAAATGTGGTAGCATCCAAGAACCAGCGTAAAGGGAACACTTATGAGATCACCTCTGCTTCAGAGAATACACCTTACCATAATCAGAGTTAACTTCTTACTCGTTATAAACACGAGCCGAGGTAGAAGTAAAGTAAACTAAAGTAACCCGCTTAACAGATCCACATTTGGCAAAAGGAAGTGAATACAGAACAAAGCAAGCTATGCACAGCCTGAATACTAAAGGAGAATCAATCAAAACATGGTTGAAACTCCTGAAGTCCAAACAGAGGAACTGAGGTAGAAGCGGTGACATACACTGGAATGTTAGCAATGACATCACGGAATGCCGGGAGAAAGAACCGGATGGAGGGAATGGGTATTTGATTGGAGAAGGGAGACGATTCTGTATGACATCACCACGCAACCTTGACGACAGTAAGGGCCCTTCTTTAGGTCTTGGTCAGGGCTGTCTGCACGGATGGGGAAGCTAGAGATCTCTTGCATGATGTCACCATGTAACCTTGACAACAGTGGTGTCATCTGCATGGAAGGGAAAGGTAGAGGTTTTTTGTGTGACATCATCACATAATGGCAGCGACAGTTGGAGAGTCTGCACAACACTAAGAGGTGATTACCGAGAAGCGAGAGCTGTGCTATCCCAAGCTAACTCACTCTGGATAAGTAGGTGGTGGAAGAAGAGCCGCTATTATGAAAAGGAATAATTGTCACAAGGTGACAAATACACGGTGATAGAGGGGAGGAGGGTTATCATCTGGTTTGGGACGATACCGGGGTGGCAAAACCGAACCAGAAAACGGCTGAGAGGTGTCAAAAGGCACAAACCTTGGCCCAAGACATGCCTTGGTTCCCTGTCAGAGGAGAAAACCAACTGGCCAGGGCAGTCCAGAGGGCTGGCCACAGACAGATGCCAAGGCTCCAACACCTCTCTCACAGGGGAAACCGAAAAAGGTTGAACACTGGGGAACTTCGGAATCTTGGCCCCAATATATTCAGTCAAAATTCTAAGTTATAAAAGAATTTATATCAATTACTTATTACTTTTCTCCTGAAACAAATAGGGATCAAAAGAAGGCAGAGCAGAAGGAGAGAGAGCAATTAACCTAGGCGATCAGGTAGGCTAATAGAGGAGGAGAAGCAACACCAGAAAACAAAAGGAAAAGACTGAGCAGGCTTCTGGTATGCCCTAACTAATTGTCTATGTAAACTATCACCGTTAGCATCTTTCAGTGCTTCCCAAAATTTTCATCCCCTCATCCAATCACTCATAATCTATACATTTAGAAAACCACACTCATGCCTCAACAGCTTGGCTACATAGGCTACGAGGTCACCCTGCAAAATCAAAACACTCAGTTTCCACTTAGTCTTTCCTATACAGCCTAATGATTTCATCTCTGCTCATTGTAGATGACATAATGCAAAAACAGAAAACAAGCACAATACCATACATGAGAAAATTAGCCAGAAATCATCAAAATATTACTAACGCAGAGCACACCATGAAGAAATCTGACCTGAACGTTAACATTCTAGCACCACCTGGTGGGAACAGGTGATTACAGAGGCAGTCCTAGTGGGTTAACCACTCAAATTATGATTTTCTTACATGCTGATCGCACCTAATGGCGCGAAAATAAAGCTAACTTTAACATTAAGTAAAATTCATTCCAAATAATGTAAAGATTGCAGAAGGCCCATCTACTGACCAAGAGGCTAAGGAGTTTCTAAGTATTAAGAAACTTATCGAGCAAGAATACCATAACAGGTATTCAATGCTGATGAAACTGCCCTACTCTAGAAAAGAACATCACAGAGGAAATTAGTCAAGAAGAATAAGCACCAGTTTTAAAGCAAGAAAAGAGAGACTGACACTGTTTTGCACTAACTCCATTGGCTTTGGGATCACAGCATCCCTGTTTTATATAGCAGCTAATCCTAAAGCCTTGGAGATAAAAGATATATTCCAACAACCAGTCTTTGGATGAACAAAAAGAAGGCATGGTCTATCTGAACATTTTTCCTATAATTTCTTTGGTGCTCAGTCCCAGAAGTCAGAACATACCTCACCAGTAACAGACTGCCTTTTAAGGTTTTACTGATACTAGACAATGCCCCTAGTTCCCCAGAATCTTAAGTTCAACATTAAAGGTACTGAAGTCATATAGTACTGTACTTGGCTCTCAACATGTATCTCATCTAATCTCTAGATCTTTAGAATACACTCAGTATTCTAAAGTGAGAACAGCTCATGCAATGGGAGATGACCCTACCAGAGAAAAGGTAATGAAAATGTTGGCATTTTTACACAATTGCTCATGCCATGAAAAATATCAAGCATGAAAAAAAACTGAAGCTGAAAAAACCTTGGCCAGATTGTGACATGGGACAGACCTTTCGTAAAGTTTTGACATGAATTATATATTTGACAATAATGACTCATATATCACTTTTTAATGAAATGCAATCCACTTTTTGACAGTGGACTGCATTTCCTGTGGTAAAACTAGACAAACATAAGTTTTCAGTTATTGCAATCAAAACATGTTAAGGATTTGGACCATATATTTTTATACTAAAACTTCATGACACACTATACCTTTGATTTCTTCAACAACAGTACCAGTATGGAGAAAACACATTTACAAAGTAATTTAATTAAAGATAATTTTGGAATGAATCTTTTATTAATATCAACCAGATGACCACATTGAAAATCATACAGAATTAAACGTATGGAAACTCTACATTAAACTACCAAGTGAGCAAGATACTCCAACTCAAGTTTGATCAGATTTTTAAAATATAAAAATTACAAGCTTTTCAAATATTCGTTGCTAAATTCCGAACATTATAAAAACCCAAATCTACAAACACATGACTGATTAAAACTGGAGGGCTAAATACAGAAAGAATGACCTTTGGCAAGATGATTAAAAGAAAATATATGCATAACACATATGCTGTACCTGACATTATAGAAAAAATAGTGCATAGCAATTTAAATTTGACAAAATGATTCTTTTAAACTTGCAAAAATAGTAGCTTTCAAGTACTGTACTTCCTAGTCTTAATACCAGTAATTTGGCAATTACTGTAGTACACAAAAATTATCATCATATGCAATAATGTACAAGGAGTAAACTGGTTACACATCCATATATTTAAGTAAAAATAAAAAATAATGCCACCACTTTCCTAACACACAAACTTAGTTGTCATTAGGGGCTAGGAGCTTGAGATGTACTTCTTATTCCTATAATTTACAAAAGTCTTGAATGAAATAGGCTCCCATATACAAGAGATGAAATCCTTAAGAATGAAATGCTTTGGTTACGGGGTAAAATGCTGTTAAAAAACAGAGCATAAGGAAGGAGCATGATGAAAATCAATGAAAGAGTCTTGAAAATCAAGGTTTAACGGCATATATGAAAAGCTAAATGGGGAGTTCAGGCATAAAGAGCACAAGCCAGATGACAATACTGAGAATTCAATGCATGTCTGTCTGTGCAAATACAAAATCTGTAATAACAATGTTCACTGTGATGATCAACTGTAAAAGGGAATTTTGAAGTAAATCATTAATAATGATAGGTTAGTTAAGATTAAAACCCAGATTCTTAGTATCAATCATAAGCCCAAATTTATGTGACAAGTTTAAGTGAATCAGCTAAGAATTTTCAGTTACCATGTGATTCCTAGCATGCCACTAGTTTTAATGCACAGGTTGCTCTTTTAATTCTCCTACATGGCAAGGAGGGCAAGCTAAGCTTCAAGATCATCGATGCCATGTTGGCAGTTGTTCCACCACTTATATTAAATTAATACTTCATAAATTTATAAGTCAGTCTAAAATAGTCTGTAGTCAGGTTGTGGCATATGTACACATGAATTACGTCCCCAAAGAGGAAACACATTTGACTGTTGGTATGACCGGGATTCAAGGTCCTCTGCTTTCTGCTTGGCTTCTTCCATTCCACTGGCTTTAAAATTATTCTCCTGAACAAATAACTTTGGACAGAAAGAATAGAGCTATAACATTCTGTATTTCCTGCTTAAGGACTGGCTAATTACATCAATACTCGACAAGCTACAAGTATTCAAAGGGTACCACTTATGCTTACCTCTTCCCATGTTATTCAGCAAGTACATGCCAAAGATATACCACTTAATTTTTAAAAAATTACTCTAACTTCCATCAAATCTAGGAAAAGTATTTTAGACTTTCCCTTGCTAGATCAAGAAAATTTTATAACTTGGAAAATTGTTAAAGGCCATTGGAAAATTGTTAATGGCCAATGCAACCCTAGTAAGTGGATTAGACACCTGTCATTAATAAATACTTTTAACTATTTTCCTTGATTGCCTATTCACCTGTTAGGTTTCTTTCCTCCTTGTAATTATTATTTTACCAGGATATCTGCCTTAGATCCTTTGGATTTCTAGTTTTCATTTTTTTACCCATAGGACTGATTCAACAATAGTTTCAAGATTAGGAATAATAGTAAATATGAAGTAAAACTGTGATAGAATAACCATTCCAAACAGCCATCTGAAAATACTGAACTATTATATTCTTTATAAATACCAGCATGCCTCTCCATACATTCATATTTTCAAAAATAACCATTTTTAAAAAAACACTGGGACACTGAGAGGATGGAAGAGAGAAAGACGTCGAGGATTTTCTATATCCAGACATAGTTTGGCCCTCAAAGCACACTGGGCAACAGTTTGGTATATCCACATCACAAAACTATCTTGTATGCATATTATACCAGTCAAAGTCCAAAGAGACGAAACAGGACAAGTTCCTGACAAACAAGCATTCTATGACATGGAACTATGTAAAGAACAGATTATCAGCTACTGTACAACACACACAAAACCTTCAAGAAGTTAGACAACATCCCAATGTCATGTTCTTAATACTTTTGTACCTTTATATTTACAACTATGCCTTTCATAATGAACATGAAACAAACACATGTACCACAAATATCATCTAAATGACAATATTGTTTGATTAGTGATGCTGTTGCACAGCATTTTTCCAAGGAAAAGATTAATTCTCATTCCACTGAGACCCAGCACTTTATGAAAGCGCTGACAAAAATCCAAACACTAAAAATAGTCATTCAAAGAGATTCTACATACAAAGATCCTGTTGAAGTAAACTACTCCATTCAGGTACTCAATATTGTATAACCATTATTTGTGTAACCTTAGCATCCACAGATGCATGCACAATATAGTACCATTAAGTAGCTGGTATCCACTGACACCATACAATGGTGAAAAATTAGGCCTACCTAGATTTTTCCAGTTATAATAAATTTAGTATACACACAAAAATACTCTGAATACACTTATAATCTAGAGATGACACCATCTATAAATTAATCGAATCTCAAAATTCAATTTAGTGAGGAGCAGATGGAGGACCTGATGGAGGTGGGGGAGGTTGATAACCAGGGTACCTGCTCTGATCATACCCAGGAAACTGCCCTTGGGGAGGTCCCTGGCCAGGAGATGGCCTGTACTGGCCATACTGGCTACCAGGTGGTGGTGGATAACCCTGTGCATATCCAGGACCAGAAGGATGCTGGTACGCTGGCTGAGCATTTGGCATAGGAGCTCCATAGCCTGGATGGCTACCTGGTGGTGGATAGGACCCATATGGCTGTGAATATGGTTGACCACCTGGATACTGCCCAGGAGGTGGGTATCCTGCCTGAGAGCCAGGAGGATACTGACTTGGGTAGGCCTGGTGATATCCCTGTGCCCCACCACCAGGATACTGCTGAGAAGGTGGGGGATAAGGTCCTGGAGCCTGCTGAGTAGGTGGAGGAGGAGGACCTGCACTAGCTGGTGCAGGCTGACTGGGAGCTGTAGCCTGGGATACAGGTGGTGGTGGTGTGCCTGTGTAGCTCTGAGATGCTGGTGGTGTTGGAGTCGAAGGAACTGCTGGAGGATTCGGAGAACTTGTCTGTTGTGGCTGTGGCTGTGAGGACTGTGGAGGTACTGGTGATGGGTGAGATGTTGGGGTCGGGGTTGGTGTCGGTGTTGGTGTTGGCGTTGGTGTCTGCGTTTGTGCAGGTGCTGTAGGCTGTGGTGCTGGAGGAGGAGGCTGGGACTGGGGAGGTTGGCTACCAGGGTACATTGGCATAGAAGTTGGCACCGTTGTAGGTGTAGGAGTTCCTCCTACTGGAGTAGCAGATGATGCTGGGGGAGTCGAAGAAGCTGAATGAGGAGGCTGGCCTGGCGGAGAAGTTGCGACAGATGCAGGAGGAGCTGCTACTGAAGTTGGGGGCATCTGGAAAGATTGAGGAGCAGGACCACCAGGAGGTCCAGGAGGCCCAGGAGGCCCTGGGGGACCAGTAGGACCAGGAGGTCCAGGAGGACCACTTGGGGGACCAGTAGGCCCCAGTGGACCTGGGGGGCCAGGAGGACCACCTGGAGGACCAGGTGGCCCTGGTGGACCTTGTGGGTAGTGAGAGAGTCCACTGAAACCAGACGGAGTTGGTGTTGGAGCTGTTGAAGATGGTGTGGAAGTATAGGTCATCCCAGATGGAGGGGGATTATTTCCAGGATATGACTGTGGGGGCTGATGTTCCGATGTAGATACCGTTGTAGGTGGGGGAGGCTGAGACTGTGGCTGGGGCTGTGGTTGAGTTTGAGGCTGTGATGTAGGAGGTGTATACTGATATCCAGTTGAGGAAGGTGGTGGAGGAGTCCCATAACCTTTTGTTCCAGGAGCTGGAGGTGTTGATGAATTTCCGGGATATACCTGAGGTCCAGTTGATGATGGAGGGTACCCTGCTTGGCCATACTGAGGAAAGAAATCAGTGTTACACCAAAACTCAAATCCTGTTCATAGATAAATCTAAGAAAATAAATCTCATGGTCTTAAAATACTTCACACCCAATACCTTTGTCTATTATAACTTTCTGGTATCTTTCCTAAAACTATAAAATCCAATCAAAGATGTAAAAAATGAGCTAAATAATTTTTATTTATACTGCCATTACTAATACAAGGGGAAAACCTCCAGATTTTGATAAGTGTAGAACCTCACACTAATGGATTCTGATATATAAGACAGACACTAACTGTTGTCTGCCATACCTGTGTATGATATACATATTTCACTTATGCTAGCGTGGCTGAAACAGAATTGAATATGTGCTATTAACAAAAATGAAGACAAGCAAGTGATGGATTCTGACTGGTGGAGTACAAACTTGAGAGCCAATGAAGTCTACATATCTTTGTGTGCCAAGCCTTCCTTAATCTCTACTGTCATTTTTCTGCTATCTGTGACTGCCACATGAAATGGGATAATTAGGTCTTTCTCCTCTAGATCGAGAACGGGATATGCTGTGTATCAGGTCCACGATAATATTCAATGGTATTCTTGTTGATTTTATAAAAAAGTTACAAAAGCTTTCGAACCCTGTCCTGGGTTCATCTTCAGTCTAACCAAAAATTATTGACGCAATAAGTAAATATGTTAGCTCCAGTTTTAAGTGTGGAACCAGTGGACGACCTCAATGATGTGTTTTTCCGATGGACGAGACGACAAGCAGGACGGTCAACTATCCAACTAGGTGATTGCTTCTCCTCTTCTTATATTCTGTGTGGCTATCCTTCTTGATCTCCTCACCTGTTGTTATTGTTCTTCAAGTAATTCATTGCTAGCGGTGACATCCTCGGAATCCCGGCTGTTATAAGGTGTCTGCGGGGTGATGTCAGAGATAATAGCAGCATCAGACGAAGGAAAGACGGAGCCTGTCCTAACATTAAAACCTTTAATAAATGTTTTGATTAAATGAAAGTTAACTAGTGGGCCCTGGAATAGAGCCAACATTATTCACAAAAGTAATAACATCAACATAAGAAGATTAGTCAAGGGCACCGCCATAAATATAGGAGAATCATTTAAGGGAAACAAGTCGTTCGTTAACGATGACCCGCTAGCTAACTTTCATTTAATCAAAACATTTATTAAAGGTTTTAATGTTAGGACGGGCTCCATCTTTCCTTCGTCTGATGCTGCCGTTATCTCTGACATCACCCGCAGACACCTTATAACAGCTGGAATTCCGAGGATGTCACCGCTAACAATGAATTACTTGGAGAACAACAACAACAGGTGAGGAGATCAAGAAGGATAGCCATGCAGAATATAAGAAGAGGAGAAGCAATCACCTAGTTGGATAGTTGACTGTCCTGCTTGTTGTCTCGTCTGTCAGAAAAACACATCGTTGTGGTCATCCACTGGTTCCACACTAAAACTGGAGCTTACATATTTACTTATTGTGTCAATAATTTTTAGTTAGACTGAAGATGAACCCAAGACAGGGTTCGAAAGCTTTTGTAACTTTTTTATAAAATCAACAAGAATACCATTGAATATTATTGTGGACCTGATACACAGCAAATGGGATAATCCTGTGTTAGTCCAGTACAATATCACCCAATCTGATTCCCTGCTAGATATCATATCACAAAGTACAATTAGAGTAATAGTATGCAATAGTTATTATTACTCTAATCGTACTTTGTGATGACCACAAAGTATGAAAGGAGTAATAATACACTACTACATATTAGTATATTTTATGGAAGTCCCGGATCTAGTTTTAAAATTTCATTACCTACATAACATACCTATTATATTAATGGACTTTGATAACAGGGATAACCTACCCTAGGTCAGGATAAAACTGCATAAATGTACATAATATACTAATCAAGCTCTTTGTGAAATAATACAGATCAACTCTGAAGTAAAGACCCTATTCATAAGATAAATCAGTATTTTTAGAAGAGGAAAAGAAACCTTAACTAAATCACTGTATTTTGCAAAAGAACTGTCAAATAAGCTATTTAAGAATTAACCTTTTGTTGCATGGGACTGCACTCCTCATTCATTAAAATGTCTCAGCCATGATGTGGGGACTGACCTCAGTCATCATCCTTTTGGTTCTAGTTAGGCAGCTCTTATTACAGAATGCTTTTACCTTGTCACTGTAAAGAGCTGATTTCCAAATTGCAGGATAATCTCCGGGGAAGGGCTGGACCTTCAGCATAATGCCATGAAGGGAGGCAATTCCTCTCGATCATATGGCACAAAGGCTTTTATTTGGCAATGACAATGATAGTAATAGACCTGAGCTATCAGATAGTTCTGATAATGACAGTAATGTTTATTATATCACAGTTATAGACAAACCTACCTTAGACAATTTTTTGACTTCAGGTTTTATCAAAGAGGATCATGAATCAGAGGAAATTACACAGGAGGAAGCAGATTTCTCAAGCACCAGATGTGGTGCGAGTACACACACACACACACACACACACACACACACACACACACACACACACACACACACACACACACACACACACACACACACACACACACACACACACACACACACACACACACACACACACACAACAAAGGGATAAAAACTATGAATGGAAGACCATTCAAGATTCTGTTTGTAAAAATTAGTGCTCTGAATCTTTTTTGGAGATAAATTGACATTTTCTACAGAATGCCAAGTCTATATTTGATTTTTTTTTTTTTTTTTTAGTTTTTTCCAGATGAAATTTTTGGTCAAGAGTATGCTTTTAAGTTTTGTAATAACGATTTTTAAACTGAATAACGATAATGTTGTTACTTGACTCCATTCTGTAAGAGGTATGACACTGAAAGCAATCACTAAGTAAAGCCTTATGGGTTGTTATCTTCTCGCACCACCCCCATTTTTAAAACTCCTCCTAGCAAAACTTCCCTCTTGCTCTGTATTTTAACGTAAATACCGCAGAGGAACACCATTCAAGTTTTTGAAAGTCTTTGTTTTTATCTTTTACATATTACTATAATTTACTATATAATTGTAGATTTTTATTACATAAAAGCTACATGATTCAGTATTTGATTAATTACCTACATATCATTTGCATATTTTGTCACTACTAAAATTAAAATTATAACAACATAATGGTATGTACAATGTAATATTATAACAGTACTGAAAATAACAAAGAATACAAATATAAAAGGGAGAAAATTAGTCAGTTATACAATGAGCAGGACACTGATCTTGTCATTAGCAGCAATAACAGGCTCGCAGTGAAAGGGTTAAATCAAGCATCACTCTAACCATAATGACTAAAGAATGGACTAGGGAGGAGTTAGGGAAATCGACTGAAAATCCTAATGCACAGAGACTGAGTGAGGTGAAGCAAAAGATCCTTGGCCCTTGGAATACCATTGACAGAGTTGGCCAACATGAACCTGTCAACTCAGTACAAAAAAATTCTTGCTCCTAAAAGAAGATACCATCTGACTCGGGGCAACAAGTTCCTTGTGAATACTTGAGGCTCTGTAACATGAGCCAAAACAAAGTGCCTTGAACACAGCAATACCTTCCCTGCAAATACACACAGAAAGAACTTCAAAGGATGTATTAGTTTAGAAAGAACTTTAAAGGATGTATTAGTATTAGAAAAATTAATCCTGCAGGTTCACCGAAACATCCAACTGTTCTCTTGGAAAAACACTTAAACCAAGCTAGAAAAACCAAAAAGAATGGGGTCAGACGCATAGTTATTCAGTCTAGATACGTCCAACACTGGGTGTCAATCTCCAGTTGCTTATGGTGCTAGGAAAAATTCGGAGGTGAAATCCCAGTGAACTACAGACACCTGCTCCACTGCATTCTCTCTAATTACAACCTCCTACTGAAGAATGAGATACATCTGCTAGAGAAGACGCAAAGGAACAGCTATAGGAGACTAAGCCAATGAAGGGGAAACCCAAAAGAAATCATAACTCTTTTTCAGTACCGCCCCACCATTTTAAGGTTCTGCTCTTAAGTCTCTCCATGCATGACACAAGGCCTGCAATTGGTCTCCTAAAGAAATCCGAGGGTTGAATGGGTCTCTGACAGGTATAAAATATGACTTGTACCATTATCCTTCATTATTCCCTTAAATAGTCAGGTGTAGAGGGCGACCTGAAGAAGAAACCAAAACAGCTGCCATCTCCTGTGCACAATAAGCTTTTTACAACAAAAGGAGCATAGGCTAAGTGTTATCACTTCTTCCGAACCAAGTTAGTATAAGCAGGAGAACATTCACCTGCAGCATCAGAAACAGGTTTGACCATACAAGCCAGAAACTTTTATCACCCTTTCTCGCTAAAATCTCGCTAATGTCACAAACACTTAAAGCTGGTGCCACAAACTTCTTAAACTGGACCCCAATTCCACTACGCTGGTGCCTCAACCTCTTTAAGCTGGCACAGGGAAGATAAATCATACTGAGCAAAAGTTCAGTAAAAGATAAAACTTCAACAATCTGAACAGAAATCTGGACAACAAACTCCATCTCAGCACGTCCAAAGCACTGGCCAGTCTCAAGTACATCTCTTCAAAATAACAACACAGACAAAGAAAACCAAATCTTTGACCAAAGACAGTTGAAGCACCTTCATCCTATAAGGTGGTTCTCCATGACTCCAGGAAGACAAGCATGGCAGACTTAAAAGAAGCTCTGTGCACCATAGTACAAGAAAATTTATGAAAAGTGTTCTAAATGAAGGAGAAAGCTTAGGTTCTTATTCTCCAGATACTTAATGGGCGTCGAAATACTCGAAGACAACCAGGACCTATTCTCTACATGGCGACTTTTCTCCACTAAATGAGGTTAAAGCAAAGTGTAACACTCTAGCAAACACTGACAAATGAAGGAGATTCCTCTGATTCAAACTCTACTTCCAATAGCTGGCGACAGCTGGAAACTATCTGCAACAAATCCACAACTTGAAAGGGAGACAGGGAAATGCAGTCTGAAGCGACTCACCTGAGTCGTCACAAGTCAGCTGAACAAAACAGCTAAAGAGAACAGGAATGGTTCGGAGGAGTGGGAACAAGAGGAGTGACGACGACTCTCCCATCTCGCCTGAAAGTGACTCAACAATCTTAAGAACACACACATAAGACACATCCTTAGAAAGCTAAGTAGCTAGAATAATATCTAGCCTGAAACAACTGAAGTTACTGTAACCACAGTACTACTGGAAATAGCAACATTAATCAAGGCAGAAGTTAACAGATTTGCCAATAGCCAAAGAAATAGCATGTGAAGAAAAAACTGGTGCATTTTGAAGGGGAGAGAGGAATAGCAGACAAGGATTTAGAATGAGCAGTAGATGTAGAATAGATGGTTAAACAATCAATTGACTAAGTCAACATAACATCAAAATAAATACAACTCACTTCATACACATTATTATTAATAAGAATGTCTGTAAACAGATCATTAGTCCTATTGGTGCTAACAATCTCATATTAGGTGCTGAGGATGGTAAAAATTTAATACATTCTGAAGATTAACGTCTACCAAAATGATCTTTCGGCTAACACATTAAACAAGACTCAGGGTGTGAAAAAGTATACCTTAGTTTAACCAGACCACTGAGCTGATTAACAGCTCTCCTACGGCTGGCCCGAAGGATTAGACTTTTTTTTACATGGCTGAGAACCAATTGGTTATCTAGCAATGGGACCTACAGCTTATTGTGGAATCCGAACCACATTATAGCGAGAAATTAATTTCTATCACCAGAAATAAATTCCTCTAATTCTCCATTGGCTGGCCGGAGACTCGAACTCGGGCCTAGCAGAGTGCTTGCCGACAACTCTACCGATTCATCCAATGAGGAACTAAAAACGAGAGGCAGGTGACAGAGGGCACAGAGCTACATCGCTCCAAGAACTGACTCAGTTCCCTGGCAGTGGACTCTTCCAAATGTCGCAAGCCAGTCCTAGGCTCAGGCTACAAACGGGCATGGGCACTGACATTTTACCTTTTACAGGGAAAGGAAAATGACTGCACGCTTTGATGACCTGGAACATTCCCTAGTGTTCACACCTGTTCTAATGTCTCAATAAGGCAGAGCTAAAGATGAAGTCTCAGGACAACTAAAGAATTAGCATAAGAAAAGCCAAGACTGAGTAAGAATAACTACAGATGAAGCACCTGGAGAAGGAGAAGAAATGACATATTGGTGACCTGACCTAACTAGTTGTTTTCGTAATCTATCTGCTTCCCTTCTCTTCCTGTACTAAACAAACGTAAGTAGACAGCCCTTCAGAAATCCCTACTTTCCTCACATCTACTCTCATGATCACACTTTATAGTAAGGCATCCGAGGAAAACAAGCACCTATACACAATGGCAGCAAAGAGAGTTCTGACAAGAGCTAAAATATTTGAAACGCCTGGTGGAGAACAGGTGTACTAGACAGTCATCCAGGTAGCCTTTCAATCTTTTCTTTTCTTAGAATGCAGGCTTGCAATCAGTGCGGAGATATACTCTATCTTTAACAGTAGGTAAGATTCATCCCAAATAATGATAATTAAAATATCAATAATCAGACACACACCACTCAAATTTGTTTACTATACAAATTGAGCACAAAGATGTGTCAACCGATGACAAAACGCTGAAGGTTTTTGAAAATTAAGTGTTGGTATCATTTCTTTTTGAACAAACATTATTAAATATAATTTCTTTTTGAACAAGCATTATTAAATATATACTCTATTTCTATGCCAATCTGTCAGCAGTTTGGCAGTTTGAATCTAGCATGGCATTGTGTGAAATGACGTCACCAAACAGAAATACGGTAATTATTGTGGTAATAAAATTACATTTTGTAGAGCTAGCATATTATAATTACAGTCTGGCTGGTTATACATTATCACAACTGGTTAACCCTTAAACGTCGACTGGACGTATTTTACGTCGACAAAAATTGTCTGTCAGGTGCCAAGTGGACATAAAATACGTCGACCACAAAAAGTTTTTTTAGATATTCGCGGAAAAATACTTATAGGCCTCGAGAAGTCTCTAGCACAATATTTCGATTTATGGTGAATTTTTGAAAAAAACTTTTTCCTTACGTCTGCCATAACTCTGCTGAAAATCTCAGAAATTCTTTAGTCACTTTGTCCTAATTTTTGCACTGTTTTCTATTAGCAGTTACATAAAGTTTTATATATGAAAATGTGTGCAATTTCATGTAGAATACAACAAAAAATAACTCATAGTTGTAGCTTTTATCAATTTTTACATATTTTCATATAAATCACGATAAGTGCCAAAATTTCAACCTTCGGTCAACTTTGACTAGACCGAAATGGTCGAAAAATGCAATTGTAAGCTAAACCTCTTACATTCTAGTAATATTCAATCATTTACCTTCATTTTGCAACAAACGAGAAGTCTCTAGCACAATATTTAGATTTATGTTGAATTTTTGAAAAAAACTTTTTCCTTACGTCCGAGCTAACTCTGCTGAAAATCTTGTAAGAGCCTGATGCCGTCTCTTCTAAACACGTGTGTGTTCGTGTGTTTGTCGTCCATCGGAGTGGACAAGACAACAAGAACATCTCGTTTTCTTTCTCTAAAGGAACGTGATTTCAACCATACAACATTTCTGTCTGTTTCTCCCTAACCATTGTTGTCTTGATGCATGTACAATCACCACTACTTGCATTGCCATGCAAGCATTCTAATTATGTACTCATAATGTTCCAACGAATCTTCTGTATCAAACTGTGTGTATGTTTCTGTTTGTGAAGACGCCAAAACGCCTCGCCACTCCGATGGACGATTCATTTACCACACGAACACACACGTGTTTGGAAGAGATGGCGGCAGGCTCTTACAATCTCAGAAATTCTTTAGTCACTGTCGTAATTTTTGCACATTTTCTATTAGGCGTTACATAAAGTTTTATATGAAAATGTGCGCAATTTCATGTAGAATAAAAAAAAAAATAACTCATGTTTGTAGCTTTTATCAGTTTTGAAATATTTTCATATAAATCACGATAAGTGCCAAAAATTTAAACCTACGGTCAACTTCGACTTCGGACGAAATGGTTTTGCGTGCAAATTGTAAGGTAAAACTCTTACATTCTGGTAACATTCAATCATTTACCTTCATTTTTGCAACAAACGGGAAGTCTCTAGCACAATATTTCGATTTATGGTGAATTTTTGAAAAAACTTTTTCCTTACCTCCGCATGAAGATGTAACTCGCTGAAAATCTCAGAATTTCTTTAGTCACCTTGTCGTAATTTTTACAGTTTTCTATTAGGTGTTACATAAAGTGTTATACATGAAAATGTGCACAATTTCATGTAGAATACAACAAAAATAACTCATGGTTGTAGCTTTTATCAGTTTTGAAATATTTTCATATAAATCACGATAAGTGCCAAATTTTAAACCTACGGTCAACCTACGATTCCTGTGTATAACTTGTTTACTTGTAAATATTTACATGTTACTTTTAAACTCGAGTACTTTCAGGTCCTAACTGTGACCCTTTTTCAAGAGATGAGGTAGTCAGTCTGGTTCAAGGCCCAGCAATCTTCTGGAACTTCTTCTCCCTGTGCTGTCATTTATATGATGGCTGTCCTGGTTTCCATTCTCTTAATAGTTGTTAATCTCCTCCTGACGGTTTGATATCCTGATCTGATGGTCAGTGGTATTAACCCTTGTGGTATGTGAGTAGTTATCATTGGTCTGTTGGGCAGGAGACCTAACCTCCAGGTCAGAAGGGTCGATCTTAGCTTCTTTTAATATTATAGATCAGCTTATGGGATCTTCTGAGGTAAATCCTTTGTTTCCTTCTATCACTTTAATCTGTCTGATGAGTGCCCCTTCCACTAGCCTCCTAAAAGTAACATGTAAATATTTACAAGTAAACAGGTCATATACAGGAATCCTGTGGGTTTCTCTTTCCATCTTCAGAAGAAAACTGAAAGAAGTTTTTGATTGGTTCAATATGTACAATATTATTGGATACAGTGAATTAAGGTATAACATTTTAAAAGATCCATGGAAAAGATGCATATTCGTTATGTTGACGTTTGTATAATATGATATGTGAACATAGAGTACAGTATAATGTAGGCAACGCTACCGTTTATGTATACAATATACCAAAGTGTAAACTAAGCTAATTCTTGTTTGCTATTCAATTTCACTTTGCATGAACCTCCAGAATTAGCTAATTACTATACTGTATATGTATCGAGTATACTTTACAATGTAGGCTATGCTATGTTTGATATACGTTTTGGTATCTCTTATGTTTTTTCCAACAAAAGATAGTTTTTTTAGAACCAAACTCCATCATAAGTAGGATAATACCTGTATAAACATTTTTAGTTTGTTTTGTGTGTGTTTGAACTATCAAAATAGGCAGTTCTAAGTCTTTTTAGAAGGGTTCTAAGTATTCACAGGTTTTAGCTATTCACATGATATTAGAGCTGTGGCCACCTCCATTAATTACTTTCATTACATGAATTTCACGGATCTTACCAGGTACACCGGTTGGAAGTCACCCTTGGTTTTCAAACGTCACTATTTGAAATCCTTAGAAGCTCTTAAATTCTCAGCAGTCGCGGCAGGGAACGTTGTCCCTCCCTCTGGTTCCCTTTCTGATTCCTAGTCATTTCCTCCTCCACTGCCTCAGTTATCCCCTTACGGTCATTTCAGTCAGGCTTGCCTTGACTTCTCACCTGGCTTTTGTTTATGTACATTTTTCACATTGTCATGTTAATTTTAAGCTAACATCAGTTTCTTTTGTACATTATTGTTATTGTTACTAGTGATTAAAAGTTTCTTTTGGACCTTCGGTCTTCTGTTCCCCTTAGAATTTTTATCTTTTTAGTTTAAGAATTATGTTTATTTCTCTGTTAATTTTTCATCGGCTGACAAAACCCGATCCAGAAAGGGATTTTGACGAAGTTGTTCTATTTCTGGAGAGGGGACCCAGTGGCCACCATGACCCACCATCATGTGTCATGTCCCTCCCATAGTAAACATCATTCTAGTGGGGTGTTGCTTTCAAATGATTAAAGTGTGCTCCCACGGGTGATAAAGATCTTTCCTTTTGACCTTGGGAAAAGTAATCTGGCTTTTGTAGTTCACCTTTTCTCCTCCAGATGGAGCTCCAAACCTCCCCTTTAGCTTTCTCTGGTATCTGCAATGAGTCAAAATATCTGTGTTGGGCAAAATCCACCTGCCTCCCCCTCCTTTGTTGTTGGTTGTTCTGTTGTTTTCATTTTGTGTTTCATTTACCCTGCCCATAGGAGGGGTTTATAAAAGCAAAAGCCCACGAGGTCTCGACACACACCTCGGGGCTGGAAGATATGGAGTGAACTTGTGAAGACGTCCCAACACCTGGCCCCATCGATGCCCTTGCATCCTAACCACGTGGCCCTTTCCAAAAGTATACTTCTCCTCGTGCCCTTCGACCGTATTCCTCGAGCCCACACGCCATTGCTTGGAGTTTCGAGGAGTCCCCATCGCCTTGCCCCTTTACGGAAGCCCTTGCATCTCACCACGTGGAAGAAACTCGTCCTCGGAAATCGCAAGTCATCCACGGACCGCCTTCTACGCGCCCTCGGAAAATCTGCTAAGGTAAAGTGCCCTGGAAGAGCCCCATTTCAGTCACGCTTTTGTCTCGTAATATTTTCTTAAAGAGAAAGCCAGAAATCTCCCTTGTCTAATGTCCGTGCGCCTCTTGCATCGGCAGTATTAATTCTTTATTACTCCTTTGGCACCCTCAGTGCAGCTTCAAATTCATTATTCTTTTGTCTATTTTCATTACTGGCGTATAATGTGCATATCTCTCATTTCAGAGGATCCTATTTCGTGGAAGCTTCTCGGACTGTGTCTGGAATTCCCCAGTTTCATTCAATCCCGTAGGAATCTCCTTCAGGATAGTAATCTACTTGAGTTCCTCTTTCCCGTACTGATATCATTTATGTAAATACACTACTTTAAATTTGCCCACGTGTTTTACGTAATATTTCCCTCAGTAACCAGAGCCCTATGCTCATATGAAATTCTCCTTTGTTTTCCTCTTTTTTTACGTTTTCCCGTACCCACGAAGTCAGAATCACAAGGCTAAATTAACTTAAATTGTTGCTACCTGTCTCACAGAGCATATTTCAAACTAAAACCACGGAAAAACGTAAAAATGGCGACCTGGCCATAGATCTCGTTTTGCAGTTGCAGTTCCCTAGTGTTGCTTTATTGCATTTGCAACTTGCCAGATCAGCTATTAGCAAAGCTAAGCTGGGTACGAGACAATTACGAACCTTTTGTGTAAAACCAGCACACAGATCCAGAAAATTCCACGTAAGTAATGTGTTAATCTTAGCAAAACCTTTTTACAATCGTGACTGTTCCTAGGAATTAGAAATAGGGACGCATGTAATCACTGAGAGAAAAGAACCGCCGTATTAGATTCGTTAATGCATGCCTTTCAGGATAGGTAGTTAGGAAATAACCAGTGCTAACCATCCTTTGCTTCGTGTTAAAATCTTTGCCATATCTTTTGGAATAGTGCGAAATTCCTCTGTGTTAAAATCCTTGCCATATTCTTGCTTCGAGGAATAGTGCGAAAGAAATTCCTCTGTGATAACTTTTACTTCGCATTTCGAATTAGCGAACTGTTATTTAGGCGCGAATAAATTCCCACGTGGGACACGACGAAGTCAGCTTGCATTGCTGAAAATTCTCTCAGTGTAGTTAGAATTCGAGTTAGGTGTTAGGAAAGCGAAATTTAAACTCCGCTTATAGGGAAAATTACTAGGCCGTTGTACTGTTATCCTCTCAGACGACTGGGAAATTCCCCGGAATCCCAGACGGTATATAAATATACGGGTTCATTCACCCAGAATCTAAAAATACCTCCGGTGTTGGCCAAACGACCTGCACCCCCCCCCCGCCCATGCCCGCGTGTGTAGCATTTTTTTTTTTTTTTCCCCATTCATTTCCCAGCATACATTTTTCTTTGGGTTTCCCGTTAGTAATTTCTAAGTCCTAAGGGACGAATCGTAATTCCAAGTCCTAAGTGACTCCTAAAATTCTACGTCGCACGTGGCGAGAATTCCTCCAAATTCCACAAATTCCAGTCCTCAGAGACTCCTAAAATTCTACGTCGCACGTGGCGAGAATTTCTCCAAATTCCAGTCCTCAGAGACTCCTAAAATTCTACGTCGCAAAATTTCTCCAAATTCCAGTCCTCAGAGACTCCTAAAATTCTACGTCGCATGCGTGGCGAGAATTTCTCCAAATTCCAGTCCTCAGAGACTCCTAAAATTCTACGTCGCACGTGGCGAGAAAATTTCTCCAAACTCCAGTCCTCAAGTCCTTTCTACGAGACAGAATTTCTCCAAATTCCAGTCCTCAGAGACTCACTACGTCGCACGTGTGCGAGAATTTCTCATTCCTAAACCCAAAATTAAGTCCTTTTGAGACATTATATAGTGTAGTTCACACACATCTAAGCCCCACGGGACTGATCATTCTAGTTCGTTAGAACAACTCCTTAACTTCACGCTACAGCCGGCCAAGTCCGAGCGTGACAAAATCCCACTACGTCTTCCGAGACGCATATTAAAATTCGTTCGCCAAGAACAACCACGTCTTTCCAAGACACATCCAATTTTAACAAAAAGTCTCCTCAGACTTACTAATCAACTGTCTTATTCAGACAGATCCATTCTCCTGCAGTCTGAACAATTGAGTGTTTCAGATTCCTGCAATTGAGTCTTTTCAGACAACCTGAGTCTTTCAGACATATCCTATACCCATTATTTCAAGATGGCTAATACCAGAGCCCAACAAAACGAGGATTTCAAATTCTACATGTCCGCTGGGAAGGACATGGGACTATCGGGGCAAGATCTGAGAGCATGGGTTCAAGAGCGAGTGGACGATGCCAAGGCGGAGAGAGCAAGAGAACGTGAGAGAGAGAGAGAGAGAGCAAGAGTGCCCAAGAGCAGGAGAGGATAAAGAACGTGAGGAGAGAGAGAGAACAGAATTGCCCAAGAACAACGAGAGGAGAGAGAACGAATCGCTCAAGAACAACGGGAGGAAAAAGAACGTGCAGAGAGGGAGAGAGAACGTGAAGAGAGAGAGAGAGAATGAATCGCTCAAGAACAACGAGGAGGAGAGAGAACGTGAGGAGAGAGAGAGAGAGAAGAATGCCCAAGAGCAGGAGAGAGAGAGGGAAGAGAGAGCGCCCATGAGCTCCAGGTGCTAGAACGACAGCACGCCACCCCCCGCCCCTGCCGCGGGAATGAGTGCCCTCAGCCTCAGCAAGCTCACTCGTTCATGCCAAAATGGACCGAGTCCGAACCAAGTATGGCTTGAAAGGGCCGAACGAGTCCTGGAGTGCTGCGATCTCTCCCCGCGGAACTCTCCCTTGTTCTCACTAAATTCCTGGGCGGAAAGGCCCTCGTTGCCTACCACGCCCTTCCCGCAGACGATCGGGAAACTGGGAAGCCGTCGCCAAGCAGTTACTGGCGTGTGCGAGATTACCCCGAGCGGTGGAGGAGACGTTGGAGAGAGCAGCCCAGAGAAGCAGGCCAGACTTGGTCCGATTGGGCGTACCATTCGGAGCGGGCGTTGACAAAATGGCTCGATTCGAAGGAGCCACTAACACCGCCGAGGTACTCGAGCGGTTTAAATTCGAGCATTTCCTGCGCTCGCCCCCCTGCCCTCGCCACTCATATAGTGGAAAAAGCCCCAGCAACACTCACCGAGTGTTGCCGAATAGCAGATATGTGGGAAACTCACCACCCTCAAGAAGGATCCATGGGGCGGAAGATAAATCCCCGTCCCTCCTCGGAGGTTCAAATTCCCACAAAAATGGGAACTCGGGCAAGCCCCTAACTTGCCATTATTGCAAGAAAACGGGGCATTCCTCCGAACAGTGCCGGAACAAGAAACCGGCTCCTCTCTCTCCCGGAAAACCGACAAATAACTCGCCTGCGCCCTCCACAGGGGCAGCGCGGAAAGACTTTAGCCAGACCTTTTGCACGGCGTGCAAGGTTTATGGCCATTCTCCCGCATGGGCAAAATGCCCACGCAATAATAAATCAAATACTCCCACCGTCGCCTTGGCCGTCACAGATCCCCAGTCATTAGGCCCTCCCGCCGAAGGGCCTGTATACGTGGCCCCTCCACGAGGTAGCGAGCCTGCGCGCCGAGTCACTGCTTTCGAGGACTCGGGCGCACAAATCTCCCTCATCCGAAGGGACAGAGTTCCCTACGGAGCTATCATCAATAGACGAAAACTCGTCACGATCGAGGGAATAAATCAATTTAAAATGATACTCCCTACGGTCCAATTGAGAGTCACAAGACCTCACCAATCCAAAATTTGCAATCTTGCAGTAGCAAGCCATCTCCCCGGAGGCTATGACGTCATCCTGGGACAGGACTTTCAGTCCCCACCGAAATCACGACAATCTAGGGGTCCACATTCCCCGAATCATTCCGCGGGCGCGAGTAATCCTCCCCCGCTTCTCCCTCAGCCAAGACTGGCGCCCCCTGGGTACCAGGAGGACGTGCAGTCCCCACCAGTGCCACCTGAGTACGATGTACAGTGGCCCCCTCGATCGGTTCCCGATCCAATTCCAGTGCCCGGCCCTGCCTCAGTGCCAGTGCCAGGGCCCCAATCAAATCTCCCTTCAGGAGATGCCAAATTCCTGCCGGTGCCACTTGCATGCCCCGAGCAGGGCCAAGCTTCGTCCGTCCTGACCGACGAGCCCAAGAAACCTCTGATAGCGCCTGACTCTGCCCTAGTGCCAGCGCCAGAGCGCTACGCCGATCTCCATTCACGGGATCCAACTCAGGACCCCCTCTCTTCCCCCGGCCTGGCACCGCTACCAGCGTCGGTCAGAGAGACGGTTCCTCCCGACCACCGCGGAAGCTCACCTGCAGGTGCGGCCTCGCAACCCGTGCCTGAGCTGGTCAACGTTACCTGCGAGCCGCTCACGCCACCCCCGACCGCCTCCTCTCTGCCTCAGCCCGTCGCCGACGCAATTGCAAGTCAGGATTCTGCCATATCTCACTTGGCCGATGAACTACAAGAGCCGCGACGGATCATGGTAGAACCCGCACGGAACACTCCTGCGTCAGCTGTCGCATCAGCAGGCCCAGGTGGTACTCCGTGCCGCCCTCCGGTCGCGGGCCCTCCGCTTCCCCGGCCGAGGACGACTGTCCCATTAAGAAAGACTCGAGGCGAAATTACCACGGGCGTGGGACATTCCAGGTAATTTACAAAGAGCTCTAGAGCTCCCATGGCACCTGTGCCACCATTTCATCTTTCGAAGGTCTTGGCACCCCTAATCCAGAAGGGGATGTCAGGCCCTCCTCTATCTTCTTCCGTTCCTCAGGAACTTCTATCTCTTATCACCTTCTATTAATCTTCCCTTAAATTATCCCCACAAGAGGCAATTAAATACGGGATACCATTCCCCACACAATGTATAAATCATTAAGAATAACAGAGTGAGAAGTGGCACGCCCTTGCGCCCATACCTTGGCACCGGGCGTGCGTGTCAGCCCCTCCTGAAGGAGTCGCGCCCTTCGGGTGCACTTTCCTCGCCCTGGGACTGAAGTGATAGTCCGGGCCGTAATTTATAGGCGAAGGACGATAAATTCCCGCCTAACACAATAAAACCCTCACTCTTTTTCCCTTAGCTCTTCTGCCAATATCATTTACTTTCTTTTAGTCATTTAGTTATCTTTATTTTAATGAATCGCGAGTCATAAACTCTTGCCCTTGTGATTTAAATGCCCCTTTTGTAAGCTCTGAGGGACGTGTCCCGCCTTTCATATGCGGTCAAGTTTCATTCGTAACGTCTTGGTAATTTTCCTTTTGTTATTATTATCCCTTTTCCCCTTCCATTCCTTCCAAGATCTCTGTTTGTCCTACCCCACATCTTTTGTCTGCTCGCCCCGTCATAACATTGAGTAGGCAGTGGACGCATAAAATTAGCGTAGTTTAAGGTTAGCGAATTAAAACCTCGCGAATACTCTCGCCCGCATACGGCTGTCAAAATCCGTGTGGGGCCCTCAGCTCGCTTGAACGATAGCTGAAAAGCACGTTAAAACGAAGATAAATTATCAATGCGAATATGTATAGTCATTACAGTATCGTGTAAAAGGGGATGTCATTTACAAAAATAAACGCTGTTTTTCATTTACACAGCCTCTTCAAGGCAGATTGTACTAACCGCATGCATTTTATCTAAAATTAAGTAACCGTGTATTTTAATTCTTGAACAATAACCTTTCTTTTCATTTGTTGGCCATAGCCTCATATACGTGGTCCTATAATCTTAATTAATTCACAATTGTTCGAGTCACATTATAAAGTTACCAGTGGGTAACCAAATCTAAAGTAATTATTCTTTTGCAAGTGTTTAAATCACTTTGCGTTCTGTTAACGAAAATTGTCCCAATGTGTTATTAAAAGTAATGTCACAGCTTCATAAAACCCTTAGGAGTAAAGTTCATTGCAAGGCAGAATGTAGAGTAACGTAAAGCATTTGCCGCTCATTCTTGAATATCGATGTACACACCCGAAGGAGGTATGTACATCATCTTGTATGGGGAGGTATTATGATTAGCAAGAATTCGCTAGCAAATTGCCTCCCCCCCTCCTTTGTTGTTGTTGGTTGTTGTGTTGTTTCATTTACTGCCAGCCGGCCGATCGATAGACCATCTGTCTATCGACTTAAAAACAAGGGTTTAAAAGATTAAAGGCGCTCCCATTTTTGATAAAGATCTTTCCTTCGAGGCAAAAGTAATCTGGCTTGGGTGTTTCTCCTACAGGCCAAAACCTCCCCTGCGGGCAGCAGGTGCAATGAGTCAAAGCATCTGTGTTGGGCGCACCCCTGCCCCATAGGAGGATAAAAGCAAAACCCACGAGGTCTCGACACACACGCGGGCTGGAAGATATGGAGTGAACTTGTGAAGACGTCCTCAACACCTGGCCCCATCGATGCCCTTGCATCCTAACCACGTGGCCCTTTCCAAAGTATACTTCTCCTCGTGCCCTTCGACCGTATTCCTCGAGCCCACACGCCATTGCTTGGAGTTTCGAGGAGTCCCCATCGCCTTGCCCCTTTACGGAAGCCCTTGCATCTCACCACGTGGAAGAAACTCGTCCTCGGAAATCGCAAGTCATCCACGGACCGCCTTCTACGCCCTCGGAAAATCTGCTAAGGTAAAGTGCCCTGGAAGAGCCCCATTTCAGTCACGCTTTTGTCTCGTAATATTTTCTTAAAGAAAGCCAGAAATCTCCCTTGTCTAATGTCCGTGCGCCTCTTGCATCGGCAGTATTAATTCTTTATTACTCCTTTGGCACCCTCAGTGCAGCTTCAATTCATTATTCTTTTGTCTATTTTCATTACTGGCGTATAATGTGCATATCTCTCATTTCAGAGGGATCCTATTTCGTGGAAGCTTCTCGGACTGTGTCTGGAATTCCCCAGTTTCATTCAATCCCGTAGGAATCTCCTTCAGGATAGTAATCTACTTGAGTTCTTTTCCCGTACTGATATCATTTATGTAAATACACTCCTTTAAATTTGCCCACGTGTTTTACGTAATATTTCCCTCAGTAACAAGAGCCCTATGCTCATATGAAATTCTCCTTTGTTTTCCATCTTTTTTTACGTTTTCCCGTACCCACAAAGTCAGAATCACAAGGCTAAATTACCTTAAATTGTTGCTACCTGTCTCACAGAGCATATTTCAAACTAAAACCACGGAAAAACGTAAAAATGGCGACCTGGCCATAATCTCGTTTTGCAGTTGCAGTCCCCTGTTGTTGCATTTGCAACTTGCCAGATCCCTAGTGTTGCTTTTTAAAACCAGCACACAGATTTTTCTTGCCAGATCAGCTATTAGCAAAGCTCAAAGCATCTGTGATAGAATTAGAAACTTTAATCAACTGAATTGAAAAGAACCTTTGTTGCTTGGAGTTTCGAATCGCCTTGCCCCTTTAAAATCTCAAAAAATCCAGCATAGTAAAGTGCCCTGGAAGAGCCCCATTTCAGTCAGTGTCTAGAAAGCCAGAAATCCATCCTTGCACCTCCTGCATCGAATTCTTTATTACTCCTTTGTTAAAATTCTTTTGTCTATTTTCATTACTGGCAAATGTGCAATCTCATTTCAGAGGATTTCAATTCTCGTGTGGCTGGAATTCCCAGTTTCAAATCTTTCCCAATATTCTTCTTTCCCGACTGTGTCATATGTAAATACAAAAAATTCCTCTGTGATAAATCAGTAACATGTTCTCCTTTGTTTTCCTCTTTTTACGTTTTCCATTACCCAATCAGAATCACAAAGCCTAAATTACTTAAATTGAGAATAGAATTTCCTAAAACCACGCGTAAAAATGGCGACCTTAGATCTCGTTAATCCCTAGCATTGCATTGCTGAAAATTTCAGGAAAGTAGAATTCGACAATTAGGTGTGAAACCAGCACACAGATCCAGAAAATTCCACGTAAGTAATGTGTTAATCTTAGCAAAACCTTTTTACAATCGTGACTGTTCCTAGAGAATTAGAAATAGGGACGCATGTAATCACTGAGAGAAAAGAACCTCTGTGTTAGATTCGTTAATGCATGCCTTTCAGGATAGGTAGTTAGAAATAACCAGTGCTAACCATCCTTTGCTTCGAGGAATAGTGCGAAAATTCCTCTGTGTTAAAATCCTTGCCATATTCTTGCTTCGAGGAATAGTGCGAAAGAAATTCCTCTGTGATAACTTTTACTTCACCATTTCGAATTAGCGAACTGTTATTTAGGCGCGAATAAAATTCCCACGTGGGACACGACGAAGTCAGCTTGCATTGCTGAAAATTCTCTCAGTGTAGTTAGAATTCGAGTTAGGTGTTAGGAAAGCGAAATTTAAACTCCGCTTATAGGGAAAATTACTAGGCCGTTGTACTGTTATCCTCTCAGACGACTGGGAAATTCCCCGGAATCCCAGACGGTATATAAATATACGGGTTCATTCACCCAGAATCTAAAAATACCTCCGGTGTTGGCCAAACGACCTGCACCCCCCCCCCCCCGCCCATGCCCGCGTGTGTAGCATTTTTTTTTCCCCCATTCATTTCCCAGCATACATTTTTCTTTGGGTTTCCCGTTAGTAATTTCTAAGTCCTAAGGGACGAATCGTTCCAAGTCCTAAGTCCTAAAATTCTACGTGACGTGGCGAGAATTTCTCCAAATTCCAGTCCTCAGAGACTCCTAAAATTCTACGTCGCACGTGGCGAGAATTTCTCCAAATTCCAGTCCTCAGAGACTCCTAAAATTCTACGTCGCACGTGGCGAGAATTTCTCCAAATTCCAGTCCTCAGAGACTCCTAAAATTCTACGTCGAACGTGGCGAGAATTTCTCCAAATTCCAGTCCTCAGAGACTCCTAAAATTCTACGTCGCACGTGGCGAGAATTTCTCCAAATTCCAGTCCTCAGAGACTCCTAAAATTCTACGTCGCACGTGGCGAGAATTTCTCCAAATTCCAGTCCTCAGAGACTCATACAAAAATTCTACGTCGCACGTGGCGAGAATTTCTCATTCCTGCGGAACCCAAAATTAAGTCCTTTTGAGACATTATATAGTGTAGTTCACACACATCTAAGCCCTTACGGGACTGATCATTCTAGTTCGTTAGAACAACTCCTTAACTTCACGCTACAGCCGGCCAAGTCCGAGCGTGACAAAATCCAACTACGTCTTCCGAGACGCATATTAGAATTCGTTCGCCAAGAACAACCACGTCTTTCAAGACATATCAAATTTTAACAAAAAGTCTCCTCAGACTTACTAATCACCTGTCTTATTCAGACAGATCCATTCTCCTGCAGTCTGAACAATTGAGTGTTTCAGATTCCTGCAATTGAGTCTTTTCAGACAACCTGAGTCTTTTCAGACATATCATATAACCATTATTTCAAGATGGCTAATACCAGAGCCCAACAAAACGAGGATTTCAAATTCTACATGTCCGCTGGGAAGGACATGGGACTATCGGGGCAAGATCTGAGAGCATGGGTTCAAGAGCGAGTGGACGATGCCAAGGCAGAGAGAGCAAGAGAACGTGAGAGAGAGAGAGAACAGAGTTGCCCAAGAGCAGAGAGGCAAAGAACGTGAGAGAGAGAGAGAAAGAACGTGCCCAAGAGCAGAGAGGAGAACGTGAGGAGAGAGAGAGAACGAGCCCAAGAGCAACGAGAGGAAAAGAACGTGAGGAGAGAGAGAAAAAGAATTGCCCAAGAGCAGGAGAGGAAAGAAGAACGTGAGAGAGAGAGAGAGAACGAGAACAACGAGAGGAGAGAGAGAAAAGAGAGGAGAGAAGAACGAGAATGGGAAGATCGAGAGAGAGAGAGAAACGCCCCATGAGCTCCAGATGCTAGAACGACAGCCCGCCACCCCCCCCCCTGCCGCGGGGAATGAGTGCCCTCAGCCAAGCTCACTCGTTCATGCCAAAATGGACCGAGTCCGAACCCGAAGTATGGCTTGAAAGGGCCGAACGAGTCCTGGAGTGCTGCGATCTCTCCCCGCGGAACTCTCCCTTGTTCTCACTAAATTCCTGGGCGGAAAGGCCCTCGTTGCCTACCACGCCCTTCCCGCAGACGATCGGGGAAACTGGGAAGCCGTACGCCAAGCAGTTACGAAGGCGTGAGATTACCCCAGCGGTGGAGGAGACGTTGGAGAGAGCAGCCCAGAGAAGCAGGCCAGACTTGGTCCGATTGGGCGTACCATTCGAGCGGGCGTTGACAAAATGGCTCGATTCGAAGGAGCCACTAACACCGCCGAGGTACTCGAGCGGTTTAAATTCGAGCATTTCCTGCGCTACGCCCCTCCTGCCCTCGCCACTCATATAGTGGAAAAAGCCCCAGCAACACTCACCGAGTGTTGCCGAATAGCAGATATGTGGGAAACTCACCACCCTCAAGAAGGATCCATGGGGCGGAAGATAAATCCCCGTCCCTCCTCGGAGGTTCAAATTCCCACAAAAATGGGAACTCGGGCAAGCCCCTAACTTGCCATTATTGCAAGAAAACGGGGCATTCCTCCGAACAGTGCCGGAACAAGAAACCGGCTCCTCTCTCTCCCGGAAAACCGACAAATAACTCGCCTGCGCCCTCCACAGGGGCAGCGGAAAGACTTTAGCCAGACCTTTTGCACGGCGTGCAAGGTTTATGGCCATTCTCCCATGGGCAAAATGCCCACGCAATAATAAATCAAATACTCCCACCGTCGCCTTGGCCGTCACAGATCCCCAGTCATTAGGCCCTCCCGCCGAAGGGCCTGTATACGTGGCCCCTCCACGAGGTAGCGAGCCCGCGCGCCGAGTCACTGCTTTCGAGGACTCGGGCGCACAAATCTCCCTCATCCGGAGGGACAGAGTTCCCTACGGAGCTATCGTCAATAGACGAAAACTCGTCACGATCGAGGGAATAAATCAATTTAAAATGATACTCCCTACGGTCCAATTGAGAGTCACAAGACCTCACCAATCCAAAATTTGCAATCTTGCAGTAGCAAGCCATCTCCCCGGAGGCTATGACGTCATCCTGGGACAGGACTTTCAGTCCCCACCGAAATCACGACAATCTAGGGGTCCACATTCCCCGAATCATTCCGCTGGCGCGAGTAATCCTCCCCCGCTTCTCCCTCAGCCAAGACTGGCGCCCCCTGGGTACCAGAAGGACGTGCAGTCCCCACCAGTGCCACCTGAGTACGATGTACAGTGGCCCCCTCGATCGGTTCCCGATCCAATTCCAGTGCCCGGCCCTGCCTCAGTGCCAGTGCCAGGGCCCCAATCAAATCTCCCTTCAGGAGATGCCAAATTCCTGCCGGTGCCACTTGCATGCCCGAGCAGGGCCAAGCTTCGTCCGTCCTGACCGACGAGCCCAAGAAACCTCTGATAGCGCCTGACTCTGCCCTAGTGCCAGCGCCAGAGCGCTACGCCGATCTCCATTCACGGGATCCAACTCAGGACCCCTCTCTTCCCCGGCCTGGCACCGCTACCAGCGTCGGTCAGAGAGACGGTTCCTCCCGACCACCGCGAAGCTCACCTGCAGGTGCGGCCTCGCAACCCGTGCCTGAGCTGGTCATCGATACCTGCGAGCCGCTCACGCCACCCCCGACCGCCTCCTCTCTGCCTCAGCCCGTCGCCGACGCAATTGCAAGTCAGGATTCTGCCATATCTCACTTGGCCGATGAACTACAAGAGCCGCGACGGATCATGGTAGAACCAGCACGGAACACTCCTGCGTCAGCTGTCGCATCAGCAGGCCCAGGTGGTACTCCGTGCCGCCCTCCGGTCGCGGGCCCTCCGCTTCCCGGCCGAGGACGACTGTCCCATTAAGAAAGACTCGAGGCGAAATTACCACGGGCGTGGGACATTCCAGGTAATTTACAAAGAGCTCTAGAGCTCCCATGGCACCTGTGCCACCATTTCATTTTCGAAGGTCTTGGCACCCCTAATCCAGAAGGGGATGTCAGACCCTCCTCTATCTTCCTCCGTTCCTCAGGAACTTCTATCTCTTATCATCTTCTATTAATCTTCCCTTAAATTATCCCCACAAGAGGCAATTAAATACGGGATACCATTCCCCACACAATGTATAAATCATTAAGAATAACAGAGTGAGAAGTGGCACGCCCTTGCGCCCATACCTTGGCACCGGGCGTGCGTGTCAGCCCTCCTGAAGGAGTCGCGCCCTTCGGTGCACTTTCCTCGCCCTGGGACTGAAGTGATAGTCCGGGCCGTAATTTATAGGCGAAGGACGATAAATTCCCGCCTAACACAATAAAACCCTCACTCTTTTTTCCCTTAGCTCTTCTGCCAATATCATTTACTTTCTTTTAGTCATTTATTTATCTTTATTTTAATGAATCATGAGTCATAAACTCTTGCCCTTGTGATTTAAATGCCCCTTTGTAAGCTCTGAGGGACGTGTCCCGCCTTTCATATGCGGTCAAGTTTTCATTCGTAACGTCTTGGTAATTTTCCTTTTGTTATTATTATCCCTTTTCCCCCTTCCATTCCTTCCAAGATCTCTGTTTGTCCTACCCCACATCTTTTGTCTGCTCGCCCGTCATAACATTGAGTAGGCAGTGGACGCATAAAATTAGCGTAGTTTAAGGTTAGCGAATTAAAACCTCGCGAATACTCTCGCCCGCATACAGCTGTCAAAATCCGTGTGGGGCCCCTCAGGCTAAACATAAGCAAATGTACGTTAAAACGAAGATAAATTATCAATGCGAATATGTATAGTCATTACAGTATCGCGTAAAAGGGGATGTCATTTACAAAAATAAACGCTGTTTTTCATTTACACAGCCTCTTCAAGGCAGATTGTACTAACCGCATGCATTTTATCTAAAATTAAGTAACCGTGTATTTTAATTCTTGAACAATAACCTTTCTTTTCATTTGTTGGCCATAGCCTCATATACGTGGTCCTATAATCTTAATTAATTCACAATTGTTCGAGTCACATTATAAAGTTACCAGTGGGTAACCAAATCTAAAGTAATTATTCTTTTGCAAGTGTTTAAATCACTTTGCGTTCTGTTAACGAAAATTGTCCCAATGTGTTATTAAAAGTAATGTCACAGCTTCATAAAACCCTTAGTAGTAAAGTTCATTGCAAGGCAGAATGTAGAGTAACGTAAAGCATTTGCCGCTCATTCTTGAATATCGATGTACACACCCGAAGGAGGTATGTACATCATCTTGTATGGGGAGGTATTATGATTAGCAAGAATTCGCTAGCAAATTGCCTCCCCCTCCTTTGTTGTTGTTGGTTGTTGTTGTGTTTCATTTACTGCCAGCCGGCCGATCGATAGACCATCTGTCTATCGACTTAAAAACAAGGGTTAAAAGATTAAAGCGCTCCCATTTTTGATAAAGATCTTTCCTTCGAGGCAAAAGTAATCTGGCTTGGGTGTTTCTCCTACAGGCCAAAACCTCCCCTGCGGGCAGCAGGTGCAATGAGTCAAAGCATCTGTGTTGGACGCCCCCTGCCCCATAGGAGGGGATAAAGGCAAAAACCCACGAGGTCTCGACACACACACGGGCTGGAAGATATGGAGTGAACTTGTGAAGACGTCCTCAACACCTGGCCCCATCGATGCCCTTGCATCCTAACCACGTGGCCCTTTCAAAAGTATACTTCTCCTCGTGCCCTTCGACCGTATTCCTCGAGCCCACACGCCATTGCTTGGAGTTTCGAGGAGTCCCCATCGCCTTGCCCCTTTACGGAAGCCTTGCATCTCACCACGTGGAAGAAACTCGCCCTCGGAAATCGCAAGTCATCCACGGACTGCCTTCTACGCGCCCTCGGAAAATCTGCTAAGGTAAAGTGCCCTGGAAGAGCCCCATTTCAGTCACGCTTTTGTCTCGTAATATTTTCTTAAAGAGAAAGCCAGAAATCTCCCTTGTCTAATGTCCGTGCGCCTCTTGCATCGGCAGTATTAATTCTTTATTACTCCTTTGGCACCCTCAGTGCAGCCTCGAATTCATTATTCTTTTGTCTATTTTCATTACTGGCGTATAATGTGCATATCTCTCATTTCAGAGGGACCCTATTTCGTGGAAGCTTCTCGGACTGTGGCTGGAATCCCCAGTTTCATTCCCCAGTTTCATTCAATCTACTGAGTTCCTCTTTCCCGTACTAATGTCATTTTATGTAAATACACTACTTTAAATGTGCCCACGTGTTTTACGTAATATTTCCCTCAGTAACCAGAGCCCTAAGCTCATATGAAATTCTCCTTTGTTTTCCTCTTTTTTTACGTTTTCCCGTACCCACGAAGTCAGAATCACAAGGCTAAATTACCTTAAATTGTTGCTACCTGTCTCACAGAGCATATTTCAAACTAAAACCACGGAAAAACGTAAAAATATATACAACGCAGATCCGATGAAAGAAATATGGCTCCAAAATGGCAGAACGGTCAAAATTTGATACATATTATGCTTACATCAGTAAAAACAATTAAAAATGTTGGGACGATCATTTTTTTTATACATATTAGACGATAGTAGATCAATATAATATAAAAATACAGTATAAGTGGATTCCGTAAGTGAAATTACATTACTTTGATATTTTGCTGTGTTTTTTCATTAAAGGATATGTACAGTACTGTGAGAGAGAGAGAGAGAGAGAGAGAGAGAGAGAGAGAGAGAGAGAGAGAGAGAGAGAGAGAGAGAGAGAGAGAGAGAG
The DNA here is from genome assembly GCF_040412425.1 of Macrobrachium rosenbergii. Lineage (NCBI taxonomy): Eukaryota > Metazoa > Arthropoda > Malacostraca > Decapoda > Palaemonidae > Macrobrachium > Macrobrachium rosenbergii. Next base: position 37,717,148 of record NC_089777.1, read on the forward strand.
ATATTGAAATGAGGTGTTTGCGTTGGTAAGCTATTTTGTGATTTTGCAGGATTTTAATTTAGCATTTTATTGCTATTTTGCTGTACTTACATTAATATTAATATTTGAAAATTAGTAAATCATTGTTTTATCATAAAAAATGTAATTAGTCACGAAAATGAAACGAAAATACAGCAATTAGTGAATATTGCTCTATGAAAAAATCAGCAAAAGTAGTCAATTTTCCACGATATATTTGGTGATCGGTTCCACAGAAAAACCTGTGATTAACTGAAGGCGCGATTACTGATCCACGATCTAGTGGGGGCCTCACTGTACTATCATTGTCATTTCTGAATAAAAGCCTCTATTCTACTTCAACACTGAGCAAAACCCCCTCCCTCCATGGTATTTTGATGGTTACTGAAGGTCTAGGCCTTGTCCTAAAATTAACCTGTAAGTTGGAAATCAAATGTTGCCATTTGTCACTAGAATATAGACAAAAGCTCCCTAAAATAATGAGGGACACACATTACCTATTATGAGCTGCCCAACTAGAACGAAAAGAATGATGACTGAGTAGATCAGTCCAGTGTCATGGACGAGACCTTTTGATGACTGAGATCAACCCCTGCCAGCAAACGGATCAATTCTGTGAGGCTTTAAGTCTTATACAAGCCCAGCACTAGGAGCAAGGCTTGACTTCAGATTTTCACCTTGCTCAATCATGCTGGCTACTTAAATCCTATGAGTGACGAGACATGCTATCCATCCTCACCTTCTTATCATGTTCTATGAGTGTCCACAAATGTACTCAAGGCCAAGCAGGGGTTTTCATCCCAAGGAAAATACTAACAACACAAGGAGCAAATGGGAAAGGGAAAGAGAAGAAAAAGATAAAAATGCCCGATTAATTTAGTTTAAAGCAACTACTGTACTTAGGATCACGTTACAGTTCAGATCTCTATGTAGGTGCAACAAGGTTTTAAGTCTGAGCGAGGCAAAATTCTCACACTAGGAGAATGGTTGTGCTCATTTTCACCAGTTCATTAAATCCATTACCAATAGTTTACAGTAACCAGACCACTTCACTGTTTATTTAGCTTTCACAGGGCTGGCCCAAAGGAATTATCTTTGTTAAAAAATAACAATGTGTAGACTTTACTTAACAAATTACATATTTTTAACCATTCTATAATTGGGTTAATTGAAAAATATAGATTTCCTTTTAATGTTTCTTTGACTCCAAAGCTTGACACATTTTTTTATTATACTTTGGGCACTGACACTGAAAATGTTTACATGTTACTGTTAATTTATATTCAGGGATTGGATCATGTTGGCTATTCATCACATAACCATGGGTCAAAAGAGAATGACTACTTCTAAAAGCAAAAATTAAATAACTAGTGAGTGCCGTTCCACTTTGATAAGGTGAATTCAACATTCCAACACTGGGCTTGATCGGCTCATCAAATTTATTACTTTCAGATTCATTATTCTATATATTCTGCTATTTACTGATTGTCAAGGGTTTTAAAGATATCATGTAATCATTAGTAGGAATATCTACATGTGATCTTGTCATAGTAATTGCAGCTCTGGCTGCTTTATCAGCATCTTAATTTCCTTCAAGCCTACATGGACAGGAATCCTACATAATACTTCATTTTTACCTTCTAAATAAAATTTGTGAATTAACTACTATGAAACTCCTTTAGTGGAATACTTTTTAATTAACAAGTCACCATAGTTAACTTGTAATGATAAAAGAAAAATGTACCCCATCAATTTTCACATTCAATTTACTTTTAGTAATCACACCATTGTACGGATAAATAATAATAACCAAATTCAATTTGTACTCAACACAAGGCCACACTAGATTAAGAATTTCATGGAACTAAATTTGTGATAATTTCAAAGCCTCAGTATACGGATAAAGATGAATTATTTTGTTTGATTATACAGTTCTTTAGACATGAGAAAAGACCAATAACATCAGATCTTCATCACCACACACAACAATTTACTTAGCTATAAATGTGGGCTAACTTTTCACTAAGCTTGCAACAGATTTTTTCAAAGTACTGTGGCTGGTAGATGCGTAAAATAGGTATTTACTTAACAAAATCTTTCCCTAGAAGTCTGAAGTGATGATAAGCACCCAACATAAGTTTCCATTTACATAATACACAATCATGAAATTTCTCTAAATTTGAGCAACATTGTGGCATATTCACTTTAAAAATTTACTACATTTACAGGGATGTCTTGAAATAAATATTGATAAACAAAAAAGCATGAAAACTGTAGCAAGACACTTAAATAAGTTGGAAAATGAAACAGGATCTGATTTTTGAAAATTAGCTATAAAGCCATGAATTGGGTTACTTTCAGCCATTCAATGTTAAGACAGTGAAAAAAGGAAGGAGATGGAGTGGTTGGATAGGAAGATGGAAGAAATGAAGTGGAAATGGATGTAAAGCAAAAGGCTAAAAAGTGGGTATTGTTAGGGGCTGCTGGGACACTGCAAATGACCTTAATAATGCCTCAAGTACATCAAATACAGTGAACTCACAGCACTAACCCCATAAGGGGGAAATGACCGAGAGGAACCTGGGAAATTTACCAAGGCCAGGCGGGATAATGCAAAGAACCTATCGCACACCCCTAAACTATACACAAAACTGAGATCATAAATAATTATATGCAGAACGAAAACTGACCTAGAGGTCCAACATTAAAAATAAATCTATTAAAGGGCAACTTCTGCAGCAGCTAAATGTGAGCTGAATGTGTCAAAATATAATAATAATAAAATAATTACTGTTACCCCTCATCTACTGTGTGCAAATAAAGAAGGAGGGGTGCCAATCAAGTAATAATCGGACGTTTACCAAACCTTTTAAATTAGTGCCCATGTAGTTCAAACTCAAGTAAATCAAAGGTTTGTATTTCATAATAATGATAACTTTGTTGTAACCAAAAACAAGCAATTTCTTTCAACTCAGGCCAAAACCAGAAAGCACATTTCTCAGCACACCTAGTTGAGGATCTAAAAGCTCACAAAAAAAAAAAAATGCACAAAGTCAAAGAAATTAAATAGTATTTCTTATTCATTCAACTCACAGAGGAGGAGATTCTTACAATTAAGCAGCTATACTGTTAAACCTTCAGTAACCTGGGGACAAAGTACCCTGAAACCCTAATAAATTGATGATATCTTTGGCTGTACTGTATATACAAAAGGCAACTGAGAATTTTATTCATTACCTGCTGGCCCTGGGGAGGATAAGGCTGTGAGTATGGGCCTTGAGCATGGGGTGGCTGTCCGTATGGGAGGCGAAACCCTGGGCCTGGGGTACCACCACTCATTCCAGGGGGTCCTGGAGGTCTGTACGGCGCAGGTTGCTGCCCAGGGTAAGCACCGGGAGGGGGATGTGGGCCTGGGGGTCCCTGGCCTGGAGGTGGAGGGCCACTTTGTGGAGGTCCCTCACTTACTTGACCTGGCGGGCCAGGAGGTAATTGAGGAGGCTGCAATAATAATTGTAACAAGTTAAAAGACCACTACATTACTTACAGCACTAAACATGATTCTACATTAAATCTAGTCAAAAAAGAAAATTTCAATGCACCTGATATATATTTCATCTCTATAAACATACACACATACTCACTAAACACAAGGAAAATGAAACACTTGGTATAAATCCTGACTGGTTTTAACTTTTTTATGCTGTTTTCAGAGGCAATCAGTCCTTTGAAAATGGCTTAGTTATAAAGTTGTAACTGGTCAGGATATATGACCAGTGTTCCTTTTTCCCAGTGGTTGCGCAAAAAAATATATATACATAATATATATATACACACAGGTAGTCCCTGGTTTAGGTGGCTTCAAATTATGGCATTCCGTACTTATGGTGCTTTTTCAGATTTATTCATCAAAAAAATCGGTTCCAGGTTATGGCTGATGTTCCAAAGTTACCGAAACCCTAAGGTTATGGTGCCGTAACTTGGATTACGGCACCATAAGCGCTATAACAAGGTAAGAAAAATCGGTTTAGGGTTCACTGTAAGGAGGGGAGAATACGGGTTTAATACTAGGGTAAAGCTTAAAACCTGTTTTTTTCCTCAGGCTTACATAGGTCTCTCTCTCTCTCTCTCATTTTTATAATTTTTTATTACGATGTTCCAAGTTACGTTGTTTTCCGACAGCACCAGATAAAAATGCTGATACTTACACCAAAAGATTAAAACCACCATCCCAAAACCATTGAAAGACCTGGAGGGTGTCCCAGTATGGAGTAACCCCATGCTCCCCTAAAGTCAACACCAAGTTCCAAGGCGAAGAATAAGGATGGAAGGAGTGCTTCCTATGCTTCCTTCCCCAACACTGTGCCAGCCACCAATAAAGGGCCCCAGGTACTACAATCATTAAAAACTGTTTCAACATCACATAAATAATGTGCCGAAAAAACTGACTTACATCTCCAGTAAGTGGATTGGAGAATGGAGGCAAGAGAAAGATTGTCTGAATGACAAGGACATAGCCACAGCTCTAATCTCATGCGGTCTTACCCTTAGAAAGGGAAGAAGCTTTTCTCCCACTTGTGAATGTGACTAGCAAATGAGATCTCTTAGAAAAAAAGAGAGGGCATTCTTCGACAGAGGATGTGAAAGGTTCTTCACTGAACACCAAACGTGATCGGACGTACCTCTTATTTTGTCAGTCTTATGGAGACAGCACTTGAGAGCCCTTTCTGGACAAAGAAATCTTTTCTCATCTAATGAACCTAGCACCTGAGATAGGTTCTTAATGCTAAAAGACGAGGCCAAGGTTTGGCTGGATTTTCGTTCTTAGCGAGAAAGCCAAGAGTAAAGGAGCAAATTGCATCTCCATTAGAGAAACCGATTCTCCTATCCAGAGCTTGGATCTCACTTACTCTCTTGGCTGTAGCCAAGGCTACTAGGAATAAAGTCTTCTTAGCTAAGTTCCTCAGCGAAGCAGAATCAATAGGCTCAAAGGGTGGATCTGAAAGCCATTTAAGTACCACATCCAGGTTCCACAAAACTGGCTGTAAATCTTTGCTCTTCGTCGTATTGAATGATTTAATAAATTCAGATAAATCCCGATCCAAAGAAATATCTAGGCCTCTATCCCTGAATACAGAGCCTAACACTGCCCTATAACCTTTGATAGTGGATGAGGACAAGCCTTTAGAAGTTCTCAGGAACAATAGAAAATCGGTGATCTCTGTTAAAGATGTCTTAGAAGAGGCATGATTTGCTCGGCACCAAGTGCGGAAAACAGTCCACTTGCTTTGGTAGACATTGGTTGAAGACTCTCTTCTGCATCTAGAGCGAGCTTGTGCAGCTGCTCTCGAAAATCCTTTAGCTCTAAGGAGTTTCTTGATAATTTGAATCCTGTAAGAGCTAGCGTGGATAACCCCTGATGGAATCGCCTGAGATGGGGTTGTCTGAGAAGCTTGCATTTTTAAGGAAGTAGCCTTGGAAAATCGGACAGGAGGCTTATCAGGCCCGGAAACCATTCCCTTAAGAGGCCAAAAGGGAGCTAGGAATATCATCGAAGCATTCTCGTGAGACCTGAATTTGTTTATCACTTCCCTCACCATCCTGAAGGGATACAGGCTCTTGTCGGACCAGTCCAACAGCAGAGCATCCGTTGCCCATGCTACGGGATCTGGAACTGGAGAACAATAAAGTGGAAGGCGGTGATTTTTGGAGGTCACTAACAGGTCTATTGTCGGCCTTTCCCACAGCTTCTACAACTCTAAGCATACCAGTGGGTCCAACGTCCATTCCATGGGAATCACCTGGTTGCTGTGACTTGGCTGGTCCGCTAGTACATTCATCTTGCCTTGCACAAATCTCGTTACCATCCTTGTCTGATTTCGATGAGCCCAGAGAAGAAGGTCCCACGCTGCCTCGCAGAGGGTGAAGGAGTGAGTTCCCCCTTGCTTGCTTAAGTAGGCCAAGGTGGTTGTATTGTTTGAGTGCACTACAATGGTCTTGTCTCGAACTTCCAAAGCAAAGGCTTGCAATCCTAGACTGATCGCAGTCAGTTCTTTCAAGTTTACTGTATATGCCAAGTTTCCTGTTCCAATCTCCACCTTCCAGAGACCTCCTTGTCCTCCAGGATCGCACCCCCACCTAAGTTGGATGCGTCTGCATAGAGGCTCAGGTCGGGGATCAGAGGAGAGAGAGACCTCCTTTCTAGTAGCCTATTTTCAGATCTCCACCAAAGCAGATGTTTCTTGATGTCTTGGGTGACTGGGGGCACAAATGAGTCCGGATATTTCTTTCGGTCCCAAATGTCTCTGAAGCAAAGCTGGAGTACCCTTATGTGAAGTCTCCCCAAGGAGACAAACTGTTCGATGGAAGCCAATGTTCCTAGGAGGCTCATCCACTAGTTGGCCAAACACATTTGAAGAGCAAGAAACTTGTTTATCACCTTTAGACAGGATTCGATTCTTTTGGGTGCTGGAAAAGCCTGAAAAAGACGAGAATTCGGACTCATTCCCATATACACTATCTGTTGAGATGGAATTAGCTGAGACTTTTGAAGGTTGATCAAAAGTCCCAACTCCTTCGCTAGAGCAAGTCTTTTTGGATGTCCCCCACGCAATCTTCCTTTGTGGGAGGACGAATGAGCCAGTCGTCCAGATAGAGCGCAATGTTGATCCCCACTAGATGAAGCCAACCCGCTTTCGGAGCGAGAATGTGGGTGAAAACCTGAGGGGCCATTGAAAGTCCAAAGCATAGTGCTCAGAACTGAAAAATCTGTTTCTGAAAGACGAAGCAAAGGTACTTCCTAGAGTCTGGATGTATGGAGACCATCCAGTCCCATTGACAACTGGATGTAAGAACCGAGCGGTTCATCTCGATTTTGAATTTTGTCTTCCGTACGAAGACATTCAGTGCGTTGACATCCAGCACTGGTCTCCATCCTCCTGAAGACTTCAGAACCACTAAAAGGCGATTGTAAAACCCCTCCGATTCTACATCTGTGACTTCCTCTATTGCTCTTTTTTGAAGAAGAGCAGAAACCTCCTCTGAGAGGGCCAAATGCCTTCTCATGCCTTTCAAATATGCGGTTAATGCGATGGGTTTCTTGACTAAGGGTGGATAATCTATGAAAGAAATAGAGTATCCGTTCTTGAGTACCTCTATTATCCGCTGTTCTGCTCCCCTCTGTGGCGGGATTTTAAAACACAAAAACAATACACAACACAGATACACCGAACATATAACCACATACAATACTCACTATGATCCTCGGTTGCTGGGAGATGGTTGAGGGTGTCCACGGTCGCCAACACAGTAGACAAAATTCACAAACAACCGGAAAACAGACTTCCAACCAAAAAAAACAAGCAAAAAGAAAGAGACATACACAGACAACAATGACATCCAACAGAAAACACTCGACTCACGGAACATACAATAATCATGCACCATCAATGTCCGCCTTGCATAGAACTCAGCTCAAGACTCTCTCAAAACCGAAAAACTCCCGACATTTGCACAGACAGACAGCACCGTAAACAACCTAACGACCTCATCCCTCTTCCAACAACCAAGCACTCACTAACGACAATTACACTCTCTCTCTCTCACACAAACGTTGGGAAATGCTAAATAAAAACAAATTTATTCATCCCTCTATATTTCTCCCCCTTTTAGCATTTCCCAACCAACACCTTTCACACCTCTTTCAAATCGCCTTACGGAACACCCACGGATGCTCACTAGCAGGTCCTCTAGATCGCGTTCATGGGCACGCAATCATTCTCTCAGAATCATTCTCTCTTCTAGCAACATTCAAACTCACATCTTCTCCTCCATTCTCTCTCAGATTCACGCCATCTTCTTCACTATTACCACTCTCAATTTCATCCACAATCTCATCTATACCCTCTAAGTCGTTCCCAAATACCTCCCCAATTCTTCAACTAACCCATCCCATTCGCCATTGACCTTTCCAATTCTTGCAATGATTCATTCATGCTTTCAATCACTCGTCTATCACTGCTACGCTCTCTTACTCTTACACTTTCGCTCACCTCCAACCGTTCACTAAGCCCTACACGCTCAGTCAACTCAGTTATATCAAACCCGCATATGCTATACGTTCTATTCATACCATCCCATTCATCCGTATTACACGCTTTATCACTCATTTCCACTTTGGCACTCACACCCCTATCACACAACTTACGACCATTCCGTTCACTTACGTTCTTCCCTTTCTTACGTTTTCTACCATACTCTATCAAAACAAATTGCTGATCCTCATGCAACAACCCCTCACGTACATGCATCACATGCACTGCTTGCATCCTGGAGGATCCACCCATTTGAACCCCTTCACACTCAGTTTCCGAATTCGCTGTCACAGTCACCCTCTTTCGCCTACATACACTTGATACATGCCCTTCCATTCCACATTCGTCACACTTCGCTCTCGGTTCTGAAACATTCTCGCATAATGCCCATTCTTACCACAGTTGCCACATATTACATTCACTCAGGTACCCTACAACCATTAGCAATATGACCCACCTGTCCGCACCTGTAGCATTTAACCCCTATCTTTCGTACACTCCCTTACCAAATGTCCCGATTGCCCACACCAAACACGCTCCTAAAGCCCACCTACACTCATTCTTTGTATGTCCTTCCTTTCCACATCTAAAACACTTCGCTCGACTTCCACTCACCGACCTTCCCTTTGTACACTACTATCCCTAACCCATCCAACCCGTTGTTCCCTTACAAACCCATCATTCATCCTCACTGGCACCTCCACATTACTTGCTCTTACACTCCTATCTATTACACTATCGGCCATTCTCATTGGGCCCCCCTCAACACTGCACCCCTAAAGCTCCGAACTCTGGTACTCTCTCATCTACCCCAGCCCTTACACTTACACTTCTGCTCTCTTTTATAACCCTGTCAAGCTCATAATCCTCTACAATTTCCAAAATTTCTCCCCAAGTCAACCTTTCATTCGTCCATCTTTTCTTCTCCTTCCGCTTCAAGTTCACAAATTCTCTAACTCCATCTGGCACTGTCCCTAACAACTTCCGTACTAACTCCTTACATTCATCTATCCCATCATCCCCAAACTTCTTCCTTGCCAACGTCTCCAGCCTACAAGCATACAGTGACAAGGTTTCCCCAGCTTTCATTCTTGCCTCATCAAATTCATTCTTCCTCTTATACTTAACACTCGCTTTCATACGCCTAAACTTGCTCAACTAGTCTAGCTTTCACCTTGTCATACTCAACATCCCCCCCACACTCATAATAACCCTATACATATCAAGCAAAAACCCAGTCAAATATTCTCCTAATTCTCGTGCCCACACTCTCTTACTTTCCCCATACTTATCCTGACAAAACCTTTCATACTCCCTAAAGAAATCATGCACATCCCTACTTACATACTCATTATACTTTTCACACCGGGTACCTCCTCACATACATAGCCTTTCTCACTTCTTTCTCACTTTTTCGCTGTTTCTTTCACTCTGTCCTTTCATACCCTCTTCCAATACAAAGAGTCCACTTCCGCACTTACATTCATCTTACTTATTACACTCTTTCTTCCCCCTTTTTTGTCCACTTTTTATCCACTCACCTCCATCCACCTCACTATCACTACTGCCTTCACCCTCTCCCTTCTTTTCCTGCCTTTCCCACTTCCTTACCCTTCTTACCAGTTTCCTTTCCCTTTCCCTTCTTCCCTTTTTCTTCCCTGACTTATCCTTACTTTCCTCTGTTCCTTCCCTTGCTTTTCATTCCCCTTTTCCTTACCCTGCCTCTCATTCCCTCATTTCTTACTTCCTATTCCCATATCACTTTCATCACTCACGCTTCCATTCACTTCTTCCTCCTTTTCTTTCTCTCTTGCCCTTCACACGTTCCAGAGAACCTGCCTCCAACAGCCCCTTCTCCAAAAACACCCTTGAACATACCTTTCACCATTTCTTCCACACCTTTCATCATTCCTCCAACTTTTTATCCATCCTCTCTTCCATTCTCTCTTCGGACTCTTTCATCTCCCTTTCATTTCTTCTTTTGCACTTCTTAGCATTCCCCATCTCCAACTGACTCCTCAACTCCTCATTCTCACTCCTCAGCCTCCCATTCTCCTCCTCCAGCCTACCCTGGAGTTCCCTAGCCACTCAAGTTCCTCTCTCAGTTTCTCTATCTCACTCATCCTGACCTCTTACTCTCACTCTACCCACCACAAACAATCCTAACGGCTTATTATACAACAGCCCCACGTTGGGCGCCAAATATTATGTGGTGGGATTTTAAAACACAAAAAAAAACAATACACAACACAGATACACCGAACATATAACCACATACAATACTCACTATGATCCTCGGTTGCTGGGAGATGGTTGAGGGTGTCCACGGTCGCCAACACAGTAGACAAAATTCACAAACAACCGGAAAACAGACTTCCAACCAAAAAAAACAAGCAAAAAGAAAGAGACACATGCACAGACAACAATGACATCCAACAGAAAACACTCGACTCACGGAACATACAATAATCATGCACCATCAATGTCCGCCTTGCATAGAACTCAGCTCAAGACTCTCTCAAAAACCGAAAAACTCCCGACATTTGCACAGACAGACAGCACCGTAAACAACCTAACGACCTCATCCCTCTTCCAACAACCGAAGCACTCACTAACGACAATTACACTCTCTCTCTCTCTCTCTCTCTCTCTCTCTCTCTCTCTCTCTCTCTCTCTCTCTCTCTCTCTCTCTCTCTCTCTCTCTCACACAAAACGTTGGGAAATGCTAAATAAAAACAAATTTATTCATCCCTCTATACCCTCTTGCTCCATTCTTCCCAAAAAAGAAGGAGCTTGGCACCCACTGCTGCAAAGGGAAAACTTTCCTCACCTTTCGGAAGGCTAGATGAAGACTTTTTGATGGCCTTGGAGGAGAAATGGACGTTAGCATGAGGTCTAGACTGAAGTCTTCGTCTGATGCCTCGAAAGGGCTGGCGCTGCAGGAGAGGAAGACTTGGTACTGAAGGAAAAATTCTCTCAAGTGTGTTTAGAAGACTGGGTCAGGAGATCTTGTGTTTACTTCTTTTGCAAGTCAGAAGCGATACCATTAACTACTGCCTGGGGGAAAAGGAAGTCATGCACTAGAGGAGGGAACAGAAGAGCCGATTTCTGTGCAGACATGACCCCTTTAGATGTCTAAGAGCACCAGACCTCTCTCTTCTTTAAAATACCCATAGCGTACGTTGAGATTAATTCCTGAGAGGTGTCTCTAACTCCCCTGTCTATACAGGAAAGTACACTCAGAAGATCTGAAAATAAATCAGTGGGAACAGAAGGAAAGTCCTGGATTTTCTTGGCCGGGGTGCCCACTGCCCAACCCAGGAGACTGATCACTTCACACTTTGAAAATGTTCTTCAACAGGTGATCAAGTTCAGCGGAAGAGAACATCACTTTCGCCGCTGAAAAGGCCAACCTATGGGAGGCTTCAGTGAGTCCAGAGCAGTCCCCGAAGGGCGGAGGCAGACACACCCAGAGAGGGAACTTTCCGGTTGCCTAATACAAATATCTCCTTTGCAATAAGCACGAAGGAGGATAACAGAACACAGCCTTCCATTGTTCTCTCTTGTCCACTAACTTAGCTGAAGTAGAAAGCACCAATTTGGGGAGCTTGGAGGATTCAGACTGATGATTAATCATCTGGAAAATCAAGCCGGAGAAGGAGCTGCTGGAGAGAAGACATTGGGAAAGGAGCGAAGCAGGAAGCACAAAAGGGCTGAGTATGCCACGGTAAGAGTATCCTCCTCCCGATCTTGAGCTTCCTCCTCGGCTGACAAGAATGGAGATAGAGGCGCATCAACTGCACTTGGTGGAGGAGGCTGAGGTTTCAAAACGCTCAAAATGTTGTCTAGGTGCTGCTGAATAGGAGCCAAAGATGGGTCTAACATCACTGATGCCCCAGAAGAAAAAACTGTTGTCATACGATGTGAAGAAACAAGATCAATCGTCGTTGGCCGATCGGGCATCACTGGGTGCTTGGGAGCTACTACAAGCTTGGAAGATACAGAGTGCTCGGTAGCCAATGGGCGCTTGGAAGCTGTATTTGGCGTCGATGGAAGCTCTGGCGCCAATGGGCTACGGCGTCAACTGGTGGCCGGCTGCTACTGCCAAAACTGCTACATCATGGGAAGAGGAGCGTCTAGATGCGACATCAGGAGCTGGAGGACGCTCTAACAAAGAAGTGCACTAAGGAATGGAGGACAGCTCAGGCGCTAATGGGTGCTCTGACGAAACATGTTGACATTTGGAATAATCAGAATCCAACACATGATGTTTGGAGGGCAAAACTTCTAGTGAAAAATGCTCTGGGCTGTCCCAAAAACTGCAAGAGGGAACAGCCTCTTTCACTTTCTTAAAAGGCACCTGAGGGGTGCTAAACACACCCATTGCAGAACTCTTGGGTGAAGCACTACTGTCGCCTGCACTCGGGACTTGACGCTTCAGAACTGAAGAAAATCGGTGCACATCTGAGAAAACGCCTTTCCAGTGGCATTTTGTCGACACCTGGGAATCTGCAACAGGTGTGACCGAGGGCCCAACTGCCCATGGGCAGACCCCACCAACCTCCCTTGGGCCTTCGGTATAACTTCTCCCAGGTGTGGGGGAGTAAGTCACGGACATTCGCCTAAGCAAGTTGGCGGGATGGACAGCCAGCTCCTCCATAACACCTCACTATGAGCACTATGTTCACAGTTCATAACTTGACGAACTGAAACACCCGATGCATAGAATGCATTAATAATTCAAACTTCTGATCAAACTTCGTTTCAAGAGTGGCAACAGCATTGGGGTCGGAAGTATGAGAGCTGGGAACAGGAACATGTTGTAAAGCTGAAGGACTGGGATTAGGAGACAACAGAAATTACAGGAACATCAGACGAAGATTTAGAAGAATGCTGACTAGCTAAAGATTTGTCACTCCTAGCATTAGCTTTCCTAATTCTGTCTTTTTCCAATTTGGAAAGGCGAGAAGTTAAAATCTTCCACTGTCTCGGGTCTCAGTCAACACATTCAGCACTGGTAAGATCTACAGAGCACACCTGGCCCCTGCAACTAGCACACACAGAATGTAAATCGTATTTGGCAGAAGTCAATCTCGTATTGCAACCTTTGCTGCAATAATGAGTGCTTGATGTACTAGTGTTAGATAATGTCAAAGTAAGTAACAACTAAGTCCAAACAAGAGTCAAAATTCAGTAAACTGTCCAAATTAAGTCAACCTGACTAAATAAATGCCGAAAGGCAATCAAAAGAATCCAAAATACTTCACCGATCTTCTAGGGAAAATAACCAGTAAAGCCTATGAAAATGACATTTTTATAATAAAATAAAGTTTTATATACTGTATACTTACCCAGTAATTACATAGCTATTAGTTTCTTTTAACCGGCAGCTCAAAATTTTGAAAGCAGGTTATGCTTGTTTGTTTTGGTTATGGCGACATGCCCCGCCCACTTTCGGGTGTAAGAGAAGGTACAACATAGCAAAGAGCTTCAATTTGTTTATGCCCTTATGTCCAAGCGAGGGGAGGCGGGTGGGCTCCGATTATGTAATTACTGGGTAAGTATACATAAAACTTTATTTTATTATAAAAATGTCATTTTTATATCAGTAACTTACCCAGTAATTACATAGCTGATTCCCACACTGAATGGAGGTGGGAACGTTGGACATATCTACCCCAAAACATTATTAATAGTAATGAGTTTGAGAACAGAAATTTGCTAACACTGAATCAATGTTGTTGAACCTTTCCTGATAAGAGAGCTGCTACAGGTAGATACTGCCTCTGGTTGGCGCTCATCTTATCCAGTAGAGGTGAGGTGGTAAAGCCTTGAGGGCCTACTACTACAGTGGGTGCTTTGTAGCGATTTACCAATTTCTGAGGGCTAGCAAAGCACAACAAGATGCCCCTGCCTAGGGCACAGTACCACACAAAATAACCAGAGTAAATATTCACCATAACCAACAAAAAATCAAATTAAAAACACCAATACCCAACTGTAAACAAAAAAGACTGGAGGGTACTCCAAGTACCGTATTTGATGGCTTATAAGACGCATGTCTGCATAGGACGCACCCCAATTTCAGCAGGACATTGACGGAAAAAAAAAAAAGGTTTCCTAGCCTATGCTCATATGATTTTGGTAAGTAAAAACTGAAGTAAAGTATTAGGTTATCATATGCATATTGTTTCTTACCAACAGAATCAACAAAAACATTAATAAAGAAGTTATTTACCATATTTATATTTATCAAAATATGTATTATACAATCAGCCATTTACTACAATCGAATGTTTCGTCTGCTGCTGAAAGCTACCTCATAGGTTTACCAATAGATTGCAACACATTCATTTGTAAACATTGTTTCTTACCGGCAGAATCAACAAAACATTAATAATGATGTTACCTCACGGTAATATATGTTATATATATCCATTATATATTATAAAAGTATGCAATCAAGGGTAAAATCCAATAAATAAAAAAGTTTCCTATGTAACGGCTCGAGTCTCGTGAGCAACTGAACAAAGCCATGTTATTATTCTTAAAAGAGAATGCTAGCACGAGTTACAAAGTATCAACTCAACGAAGCCTTGTTATTATGCCTAGAGAGAATGGTAGCAGGAATTTCAACCACCAATTGATCGAAGCCATGTTGTTATGCGTAAAGAGAATGTTAGCAGGAATTGCCAACTACCAACTGAACGAAGCCTTGTTATCCGTAAAGCTCTCGAGATAATCACCAGTAGGTGGCAGCACACCTACTGTAAGTCTGTAAATGTGGAATGCGGCGATTCACTGAAGACGACGATAATATTAACACATTTTAATGAAAATATCGATAATAACAACATAGATATTGATTATAATACTAGCAGTAGTAATTGCAGTGATGGTAAGTGTGATAATGATAAATAATTATAATAAACTTTGTTTTTAACAGGTTATTAGGATAACACCGAATGTTAGGCTAGGCTACAACATCTACGTGACGTTTATATATAATTTCACCAAAATTCTTAAATTTTGAGCCTACATTATGTACATAGGACATTTTGTTTTGTTAAAAAAGTGCGTCTTATACGCTGTCAAATACGGTGCATGGTACTCCCAGGCTCCCCAAAACTCAACATCCTTAGTAAGGCGAAGAGATTACAGAAAGGACGCTGCTTTCTACATTTCCTTCCCCAACACCAAGCTAGCTGCGTAAAACAGACCCAAGGTACTACACTGATCGTAAGTAGTCTCGATATCCCTTAAATAATGCGATGCAAATACCAACTTGCACTTCCAAAACGTGCGCTTAAACACCAAAGACATAGCGACTGCTCTTATCTCATGGGGTTTTACTTTGAAAGAAGAGGAGAGCGAGTCTTCGTTCACCATGGAATGTGCTTTGGAAATCAGATTCCTTAGAAAAAATGCCAGGGCATTCTTAGACAAGGGTCTAGAGAGACATTTCACAGAAAACCAAAGGTTTCTTGAAGTACCACGAATGTCCTCCGTTCTGTGAAGATAAAACTTAAGGACCCTTACTGGACAGAGAGTTCTTTCTTCTTCAGACGGCCCCACTATCTCAGACAAGTTCTTGATCGTAAAAGAACGAGGCCATGGATTCGATGGCAATTCGTTCTTAGCCAGAAGTCTAAGGAAAAGGTGCAAACTGCATTCTCCTGAGAAAATCCTATGTTTCTGTCTAAAGCATGGATTTCACTGGAGCTCTTAGTAATGGCCAAAATGACCAGAAAAAAAAGAGTTTTCCTGGTTAGATCCCTTAAGGAGATAGATTGCATGGGCTCAAAACATGAAATGGAAAACCACTTAGGGACCACGTTTAAGTTCCAGGACAGCAAAGGTTTTTCTTTACGCTTTGCAGTGTCAAAGGACTTAATAAGGTCGGACAAATCCTGATTCGACGATAAGTCCATTCCTTTATGGCGGAAAACTGAGCTAAGCACAGCTCTGTAGCCTTTAATGGTAGAGGTGGAAAGTCCTCTAGTGGAGCGTAGGAACAGAAGAAAGTCCGCTATTTCTGCTACAGAGGTAACAGAAGAGGACACGTTATTTTGTCTGCACCAGGACCTGAAGATGTCCATTTTGCCTGGTAGACATTATCTGAAGACTGTCTTCTACACTTTGCAACTGCATCTGCAGCTGCTCTTGAAAAGCCCTTCTTTCAGAGCAGTCGCCTAACAGTTTGAATCCTGTTAGGGCCAAAGAAGACAGGTTTTGGTGGAACCGACAGAAGTGAGGTTGCCTGAGAAGTCGTTGCTTCTGTGGCAGCAGTCTCGGGAAGTCCGCAAGAAGTCCCAGCAGATCTGGGAACCACTCTTTTTCCGGCCAGAAGGGGGCTATCAAGATCATGGACAGGTTTTGACGAGACCAGAATTTGTTGATGACTTGCTTCACTAAACTGAATGGGGGAAAGGCATACAGATCTTTGTTGGACCAATCCTGTAACACTGCATCGGTCGCCCATGCCAAGGGATCTGGAACTGGTGAGCAGAGGAGAGGAAGTCGGTGATTTCTGGAGGACGCAAACAAATCTATCATGGGTTTCCCCCAGAGCTTCCACACATCCAGACAAACCAACGGGTCTAATGTCCATTCTGTGGGAAGGATCTGTCTTTGACGGCTCAATTCGTCTGCCAGAACATTGCGTCTCCCCTGGATAAAATGCTTTGTCACTTGGGTGTCGTTCTGATGTAACCAAAGAAGAAGGTCCCTTGCTGCTTCGTACAGGGAGAAAGAGTGGGCTCTTCCTTGTTTCTTGATGTACACCAGTGCCGTTGTGTTGTCTGAATGCACTGCTATTGTCCTCCCCTGAATTTCTGAAGCGAAGCACTGTAGGCCCAGAAATATTGCCTATAATTCTTTTACGCTGATGTGCCAGTTTTGCTGTTCCTGAGACCAGGTACCTGACACTTCTTTTAATCCCAAAAGAGCTCCCCAACCTAGGTTCGACACGTCTGAAAAGAACACTAGGCTGGGGTTCAGAGGATGAAGAGATTTCCTTTCTGATAGTCTCTTCCTGGAATTCCACCAATGAAGATCCTCCTTGATTTCCATTGTTATCGGGAACACAAATGAGTCCGGAAACTTTTTCCTGTTCCAGCTGGCTCTGAGGAAGAACTGGAGAGGTCTCAAGTGAAGTCTTCCCAGAGTGACGAATTGTTCCATGGATGAGAGGGTACCTAGAAGACTCATCCACTGATTGGCAGAGCAAAAGTTTAGATTCAGAAATTCTTCCGCTGTCTAGATACACTTTTCTATTTTCTTCGGGACTGGAAAAAACCGAAAATCCCGAGAGTTGATTGTCATCCCTAAATAAGGAATCTCCTGAGAAGGCGTCAGGAAAGACTTGTCGCAATTGATGAGAGGGCCCAATTCTTGAGCCAAGAGAAGAGCCGTGCGAATGTCCTCCGTACTTTGATCTTTCAAGCGGGAATGTAGTAGCCATCATCTAGATATAGGGAGATCTTTATCCCCATCAAATGAAGCCATTTCGCTAGGGGAGCCAATACCCTGGTGAACACTTGCGGTGCTGTTGAGAGGCCGAAGCAAAGAGCCCGAAATGGGAACACCTTGCTCTGAACCACAAACCTGAGGTACTTCCTTGAAGTCGGATGTACTGGAATGTGAAAGTACACGTCCTGCACGTCGATGGGCACCATCCATTCTCCCTGGCGAATGGATGCAAGGACTGAATGGTTTGTTTCCATCTTGAATGTTGTCTTTTTGACAAAGACATTTAGAGCACTTACGTCCAAAATGGGCACCAAAAAGAGACGGTTGTAGAATCCCGGAGAATGAATGAATGTCCTCTACTAGCTCTATAGCCTCTTTCTGAACAAGGGACTCCACCTCTAGCAAGAGAGCAACAAATCTCTCTGAGCCTGGAGAGTAAGCTGTCAATTCGACAGGCTTGCGGATTAGAGGAGATTTGTTTAAAAAAGCAGATAGTGTAGCCCTCCTTCAGGACAGACACTATCCAAGATTCTGCTCCCTTTTGTTCCCACCATTCCCAAAAGCGGAGGAGTCCCGCTCCTACCTGAGTACGGAGGACTATGGTTCCATTTCTTGGAGTAAGACTTGGAGGAGGACTTCTTAATGGAACCCTGTGGAAAACGGGTATATAATCTTGAACGAGTTTGAGATCTAGAATGGGAGCTCTGAAAGGGAATAGGTTGCAGCGGAGATGACGATCTCGGGGGAAGAGTTGAAGAATCCTTGGGGTGTCTTGCAGATTGGGAGAGCAGGTCCTGAGTGCTCTTCTGTAGGTTGGAGGCAATGTCCAGAACTACAGCCTGTGGAAAAAAGATAAGTCTTGTCTAAGGGGGTGAATAGGAGGGCAGATCTCTGAGACGGAGTGACACCTTTTGATGTAAAAGAACACCAAAGCTCTCTTTTCTTAAGTACTCCCATTGCGTACAGACCAGCTAACTCCTGCGTACTATCGCGAATGCCTCTGTCAATACAGGAAAGTGCTCCTAAAAGATCCGACAAGATTTCAGATTTCTTGAGGTAACAAGGAGCACTCTCAAGGTTTGCGTGCCAGAGCGCCCACTGCCCAGTCTAGGAAGCTTATCACTTCGAACACCTCAAAAATATTCTTGCATGCGCAAGTTTCGAGGCTGAAAACATAATTTTGGCTGAGAAGAATGTTGATCTTCTAGCCAAGTCGATAAGGCTGGAGAAGTCTCCCTGAGAGGAGGCAGAGACTCCCAGGGAAGGAGCTTCTCCGGTCATATAAACCCTGTAGCTCGATCTAGATAACTTGGAAGGTGGGAAACAAAAAACTGCTTTGCCTTGTTCCCTCTTCTCAGAAAAACACCCTTCTACTTCATCCAGTGCCTTCTTTGCTGAAGAGGAAAGAAACAAATTCGGTAATTTCGAAGAACCGACTGAGGGGGCTTCCATAAAGAAAGTGAAGCAGGAGAGGAAGGAGTAGCTGGCGAAAAGAGGCTTGGGTAAGTCGCTAGCAGGAACCTTAACAGCGCAGAGTATGCAGATGAAGGAGCATCGTGCTCTGGAACAACCTCTTCCTCAGAAGACGGGAGAAAGCGATAAGTCTGCTGTCGCCTGAGCTGTAGGAGGAGCCTTCTAAAGCAAACTGAGAATATTATCCAGTTTGCTCTGAATTGGGTCAACTAGAGGAGGAACAATGTCCGAGAGGACACTACTAAGAAGTGGTGGAGGAGCAGGCGCCAATGGGCGCTGTGGAGACGGGGCCAGTAGTGAAACTTGCTGGTGAAGGGGCGCCAGTGGGCGCTCAACTGCAAATGGGAGTTTGGGTGCGTCGATGCTAGTTGCTGGTGCTGATTCTAGAGATGAAGGTGCCGGGTGCGCAATTCCTGATGCAGTAGCTCCTTTATTCGACGACGAACGTCTCCGCGGCAAAAGGCGCTTAGGCGCCAATTTACAACCGTCGTTAGAAGAAGCAGAAGAGAATTATTCTGGGGTATCCTAGTGACTACACGATGGGCGCGCTGAATCCTTGCCCTACTTATATGGAACAGGGGAAGAAATCTCAAACTCCACTGCACGCCACTTTAGCGGTAGCGGACGTGACTTGTCTGGATAGCGCCATGAGTGCCTGGGACTAAAATCTTTGGAGCTGGAGGACATACAGTGAGCACTCACTTGAAGGCCTTTCCAACGGCCTTTGGTTACAGTCTGGGATTCATCAACAGACTGAACCAAGGGGGCGACTGCTCGGGCGCAGACCCCACCGACCTCTCTTAACCTGCCAGTTTGACTCCTCCCAGGTGCTGGGGAGTATGTCAGGGGCCTTGGTCTAGGAGAATCGTTGGGCCCAACAGCCACCTCCTCCACTACCACTGCACTTGCACTGGGCACCACGAGGCGCTCTGACTCACTTTTATCCATAAGCACTTTCACCAATGACACTAATTTACAATCGATTGCACAATCAATTCAAAGTGAGCGTCGATTTTCGACTCCAGACTAGCGACGGTGTTGGGCACGGAGATGTGAGAGCCAGGTAAAGGAGAGGGTTGCGCAGGTGGAGATGGAATGGGATCAGAAGAAATTACAGGTGCAATTGCATCCAACTTAGTGCTAGCAATAGCTTTCCTCTTCCTATTTCCAGGTAGTTTCTTGAGATGTGCATCTAAAGTCTTCCGCTTCTTAATATCCCAGTCATTACACTCCTTGCAACATAAACCTACTGAACATGTAACATAAACCTACTGAACATGTTTGTCCCATACATAGAATACAAACAGTGTGCGAGTCATAAGATTCTTTAGTTAGTCTAGTATTGCAGCCTTTGCTGCAATACCTAATACTAGAACTACTAGTGTCAGACATCCTAGAAAAGTCTAATACAAGTCCAAAAAACGGGCAAAGAGTCGTCAACCAACGATCAAAATTCGCCTAACACTATCTTCATTATGCCGAAAGGCTATGAAAATAAAATACCTCACCAACTGAAGATAAGGCAAACAACCAGCAAAGTATAAATCCCAAAATTCGAGCTGCTGCCAACCACAGTCCTTCAACCAAAGCTGGCAGAAACAAATTGAAGCTCTTTGCTATGTTGTACCTTCTCTTACACCTGAAAGTGGGCAGGGCATGTCGCCATAACCAAAACAAACTAGCGTGGCCCACAATTTCAAAATTTTGAGCTGCTGGTTAAAAGAAATTAATAGCTATGTAATTACTGGGTAAGTTACTTATGTAAAATTACATATTACTATCGTTGCTGCTCCAACCTTCGTTGTTCCTCTTGTTCCCTGAAAGTGGGTGGGGCTAGCTACTTGCACCAAAATAAACAAAAGAATCGCTACTGCGAATTTTCACATTTTAGCTGCCGGTTATTAGAAATCGTTAGCTATGTAATTACTTGGTAAGTTACTATATAAAAATGTGAAGTACTAAATTTATTTTATAGTACAGTAATGCATCAAGTAATGCCAATAAAAGCAATGTAGGAAAGAGAGAGAGAGAGAGAGAGAGAGAGAGAGAGAGAGAGAGAGAGAGAGAGAGAGAGAGAGAGAGAGAGAGAGAGAAAGCAAACACATTCAAAGTGCACAGTTTATCCTGACATGCTGCCACATGTATGTATACCCTGCACAAATGTGCACACTGAAAAATGCGGAATACTAAATTTATTTTATAGTTCAGTACAGTATGCATTAAGTAATGCCAATAAAAATAATAGAGAGGCTATGTATACAGAGAGAGAGAGAGAGAGAGAGAGAGAGAGAGAGAGAGAGAGAGAGAGAGAGAGAGAGAGAGAGAGAGAGAGAGATTTCAGCCCACAGTTAATATCTAATGAAACATCTAATGAAAGATTCAGCAAATGCTGCACGAAAGTTAGATAAGGCCTGAGATATTTAGTATATATATAAATGTGCAATATAAATACATAAATTCTTAAATCTTCAACTACTGCATAAAGTACATACACATAAACTGGTATATGTAACTTGAGTTAGTTTCCCAACTTACAGGTAAAAGTTGTGCCATGTTTTGAGAGGTATCAGCCATGGAAGCCAAGTACATTAGGTTTCTATGAAGGGACTGCTGGTACCTGAAAGAGCAAAGTTCCAAAGTAATGTTTATATTCTTTGGCTAGAAACCTAAGAGTTAATTACCTTACACAAGAATACTGTATGTGGTGTATTAACATTACTAATGAGCATATGAAGATAGATAAATTTTAAGGATAAAAAACAAAAGACTTTTATCTTGCTATAACTTGTAAAAAGAGCTATAACCAAATTAAACATGAGGTTTTCACATCTCACTGAAAAATGATCAAGAATAATTACAAGAATCAACAAACAAAGGTTATTGTTCCTGGTTTTATTCAAAATATGGTAATATTCACTCAAAAGCAAATACAAAAATCAGCAAGGAACTAAACTACTGTATACAGTATATTAAATAAAAATTACTTCCTAAAGTTGATTTTGCAAATTATTTTGCTTTTTCTGAGAATGACTTAAGGTATGAATACAATTCTGGATATACTGTACTGTTATGAAAATTACGGCACTGTATGCATGAGTACAAGTTTCCAGTTTTGAACAAGAAATATTTCAACTAAAATCTTTAATTGTTTTCAACTTCAGAGTACCATAACAATAAAGGGGAAAATTTTTATGAGGTGAGACTCCTGTACATGACTTAAAACTTAGCTAGTACCTAAAGAAATCTCACATGGAACATTGTGTGTGAAGGTGATCTTGACAACTTTTTACTTGCACAAAAGATTAAAAGAGGGTATAAGGATAATGGAATAAATCATGCAACAACTGTGTGAAGATAAGAAGCTTGACAATGTTTGTACATTGCTCACATCCAGAGATAAACCAGGTTTTGACGCAGGAAAAATAGTATTTTCATAATAAAATTAAGTTTCATATATACTACGTACCAAGTAATTACACAGCTATTCTTTCTACTTGCGTGGCAGTTAAAAATTGGAAGTTGGCAGTAGCAATCCATTTGTTTCAAGTGTAGGTAACTACCACGCCCTCTATTGGGGAACGATAGGTACAACAAAACAGAGAATCACTTCTTTTGTGCTTAATGTCCATCAGAGGGGAGGAGGAAGGGCTCTGAACTGCAATTACTTTGTAAGTATATACACAGTACCCGGTTATCAGCAGGGTTTCTGTTCTGATGGTGTGATGATAAACAAAAATCACTGATAACTCAAAATCAGCAATTTTCTGCGCTTTTTCAGTGATTTTCGGTGTTTGCTGGCGCTGAAAATTGCTGATTTTCAGTTGCAACATAAAATCTGTTAGCATTGATAAAATGCTTGTTGTATTCTTACCTGGTAAGAGAGCTACATCAGGAGATTATTGCCTTTTGGTTGGTGCTCATCTTGACCTGTAGTGACTTAGCGTTATAGTAGAGATAAGTCCCTACTTTACAGAGGGGGCATTGGAGTGAAGGAGTCTTCTGAACACCCAAAAGTGTCAAACAATAACTTTGCCCTTGCCCTGGGGACAGTAACAAATCAAAAAAGACCCAATAAAATCGTTACCCACACCGACAACTATAAAAATGAAAAACATCATACCACTACCACAGACGGGTGGGCACTCAGAGTACATGTGCCACCCCAGGCTTCCCAAAAGAAAACTCAACACCCAAAATTAAAGGTGAAGTTAAAGACAGGAAGGGGTGCTTCCTATGCTTCTTCCCCCAATACTGCACCAGGTACTGCAATTCTCAATCATCATCTCTATTTCTTTTAAATAGTGCTAGACAAAAATGGAGATGCATTTCCTGTATGTCAACTGGAGGATAGCTGAGAAGGACATATTATGTCTATATGCAAACGATGTGGCAACAGCCCTAATCTCGTGCCCTCTCACCTTAACAGAAGGCACAGCATCCTCTTGTATTTAAGAGTGTGCCTCTATAATAAGGCTTCTAAGAAAGAATGACAACACATTTTTAGACATGGGGCTAGATAGGTTCTTCACGGAACACCAGAGGTTACTGGCAGGGCCTCTGATCGTCTTAGTCCTGTTTAAGTAATACCTCAGAGCCCTTACTGGACATAGGACTCTTTTCTCCTCCTCTGGTCCTAGAATATCCATAAGGTTTTTAATGGAGGACGAGCATGGCCAGGGATTAGATGGAGACTTGTTCCTAGCTAGGAAGCCAAGCAAAAAGGAGCAGACAGCATTCCCTTGCGAAAACCCAACGCGTTTGTCAGTTGCCTGCAGCTCGCTCACTCGTTTAGCCATGGCCAAAGTTACTAGAAAAAGAGTTTTCTTTAAGTTCTTAAGTGAAATGAAATGGAGAAGCTCAAAAGCAAGCCCTGCTAACCATTTCAGCACCACATCTAAGTTCCATGAAACAGAGACGTCTCGCGGCTGCTTAGTAGTCTCAAAAGACCTAATCAGATCACTCAGGTCTTGATTAGAATCTAAGTCTACTCCCCTGTGTTTAAAAACTGACCCCTACATCGATCTGTAGCCTCTAATAGTCAATGAAGAGAGCCCCTTGTTGTTCCTTAACAAAAGAAGGAAGTCTGCTATTCGAGCTACAGTGGTTTTAGCAGATGAGACATTATTGTTGCTGCACCACCTGCGAAGATGGCCCACTTGGCCTGGTAGACTCTGCTGGTAGACTATCATCTTCATCTGGTAATAGCTTCCGCAGCTTGTTTTGAAAATCCCTTTGCTCTAACAAGTCTCCAGATACACTAGTCTGAATCCTGTCAGAGCTAGAGCAGATAGGCCTTGGTGAAGTTTCCAGAGATGGGGCTGTTTGAGATGTGGACTTTGAGGCAGTAGCCTTGGAAAGTCCACAAGGAGCTTTAGAAGGTCGGGGAACAATTCTTTGAGTGGCCAGAAGGGAGCTATCAGTGTCATTGATACACTGCAGTGAGACTGGAACTTGTTGAGAACTGCTCTAACCACACTGAATGGTGGAAAGGCGTAAAGGTCCAGGTTCGAACAGTTTACTAGCATGGCATCCGTCGCCCAAGCCTGTGGGTTCGGAACTGGCAAACAAAAAAGAAGACAGTAATCCCTCGATGTGGCGAACAGATCCACTGTTGGTCTGCCCCACAACTTCAAGAGGCTGTCACAGACTGTCGAATTCAGAGTCCATTCTGTTGAGAGGACTTGTCCTCGTCGACATAGTTTGTCTGCCAGGACATTCATCCTCCCTTGGATGAATCTGGTGGTGATCCTGACCTGATTCTGGTCAGCCAAATTGAGAAGTTCCTTCACTGCCTCGCACAGGGAGAATGAGTGAGTTCTCCCCTGCTTCCTGATGTATGAGAGAGCCGTGGTGTTGTCCGAATAAATCACCACTGTTCTGTCTGTGACTGCTTCCAGAAAGTGTTTCAGGCCCAGATGAATGGCGACAACTCTTTGACGTTTATGTGCAACTTCCTTTGTTCCGGAGACCATGAGATGGAAGCTTCTAGGGTGCCCAAAAGTGCTCCCCAACCTTGGTACGAGGTGTCTGCATAAAAGGAGGTCGGGGTTCAGAAGATGAAGAGACTTTCCCTCTGACAGTCTGTCTCTGGACGTCCACCACCGGTGGTCCTCCTTTATCTCTGTTGTAATTGGAAACGTCAGTCTGGATGTTCCCTTCTCTTCCAGCTTGCCCTTGGGAAAAACTGAAGGGGACTCACATGAAGTCTTCCTAGCTTCACAAACTGTTTGATGGATGAGAGGGTTCCCAGCAAACTCATCCACCGATTTGCAGAGCAAACTGGAAGAGAAAGGATATCTTGAACCAACCAAAGGCAGGACTCTATAGTCTTGGGGGAGGGAAAAACCTGAAAAGTCAGAGAGTTGATCTTCATCTCTAAATACAGAATCTCCCGAGCAAGGACTAGTTGAGACTTCTCCTGATTTATCAAGAGTCTGAGTTTCCTTGGCAAGGAGAAAGGTTATCTGTAGATCCATTGTGCATTGCTCCTGTGACGAGAGCGGAAAAGCCAGTCGTCTAGGTACAGACAGATGAAGCCATTATGCAAGCGGAGATAGAAGTCACATGAATACCTGATGGGCAGTGGAAAGACCAAAGCAAAGTGCTCAAAACTGGAAGATTCTGCCTCCGAAGACAAATCTCAGGTATTTCCTGGACTCGGATGGCCTGCAATATGGAAATACGCATCTTGCATATCTAGTGTTATCATCCACTCGCCCTGCTGGATGGAGGATAACACTGACTGATTTGTCTCCATCTTGAACTTCATTTTCTGAATGTAGAAGTTCAAAGTGCTTACTTTGAGGACAAGTCTTCATCCCCCTGATGACTTGGGGACAGCGAACAAGCGGTTGTAAAATCCTCTTGAAGTATGATCCTATGCTACTTCTATGGCTTTCTTTCTTAGGAGAGCTGTCATTTTCTCCTTGAGAGCTATGAACCTCTTGGAGCCCTTCAAGTATGCCGTCAATGTGATCAGCCAAGTTACAAGAGGAGGGTAGTCTTTGAAATGAATCAAGTACCCTTTTAAAACCTTGACCGTCCATGGTGCTGAGCCTTTGGCATTCCAGCTTTTCCAAAAGAGAGAGAGTCTGGCCCCTACAGGCACACGAAGGATGGGAGAGTCACTTTTTGGAAGAGGGTTTGACTAAGTCCTCTAGACGGACCTTGCAGAAAAACACACCTTAGAATGGGGCCTAGAGAAGCCCTCCTCGACCTGGACGAGAAAGAAGCAGAAGGTTCCTTGGGGTGCTTCACTGACTGAGCCAGAAGATCTTGCATGGACTTCTTCTGCAAATCAGTGGCAATCTCCTTAACCGCCGACTGCAGAAACAAGAATTGTCTGTCCAAGGGAGAGTACAGAAGAGCAGATTTCTGGACTGACGTAACTCCTTTCATGGTGGAGGAGCACCACAGCTCCCTCTTCTTCAGAAATCTGATGGCAAAGAGAGCTGCCAGTTCAGAGGAGCCATACCTCAGTGTTTTATCCATGCAAGATAACACACCTAGCCAGTCTGAGGACAAGTCCGTCGCTAGAACGTTATATTCCTTGATCTTTCTAGCTAGCGCTCCGATCGTCCAGTCCAGAAAGCTGAACACTTTGAGGACTTTAAATAAGTTTCACTATATTATCAAATTCTGAAGAGGCAAAGAAGACCTTTGCTGATGAAAAAGCTGAACGTCTCACTGAGTCAATTAATCCTAAGAAGTCACCTTGGGAAGAGGCAGCGCCTCCCAAGGATGGAGCTTCTCCTGTCGAACAGGAGATATTTCCTGGCTATCAGTCTTGCATGAGGAAAGGCAAAAGCAGCCTTCCAATGCTTCCTCTTCATAGAGGATCAATCCTCTGCTTCCTTAAGGGCCTTCCTAGCTGAGGAAGAGAGGAACCATCTTCGGCAGACGAGAACTAGAGTCCATCTGGTTCCTCATCAGAAATGCAGAAGTGGGCGAAACCGGAGCCGCTGGCTGGAGGTGTGACGGGAAAAGTCACCAAAAAGTACTTCATCACAGTAGCATACACAGTATGAGTAGGGTCTTGGACGAACTCTTCCTCTCCTGAAGAAACGGGAGACAAGGAAGCCTCTTGAGAAGGCTTAATCAAAGTGGGCACCTTGTGCAGCAAGCCCAACACATCATCCAATTGCTTCTTAATACAGTAAACGCCCTGTATTCGTGTTCTCACCATTCCCGGATTTCTCTATGGAACATATGTACACATTATTCGTGGAAAATTCACCCATTCGCAGTATTCACTAATTACTGTATTTTCATATCATTTTCATGACTAAATGCACTTCTTGTGATAAAAATATTAAAATACTCAGGTATAAGCATTTTTTGAGATTTTTTTTTGTGTTTGAACTATCAAAATAGGCAGTTCTAAGTGTTTTTAAAAGGGTTTTAAGTATTCGCAGATTTTAGCTATTCGCAGGGGGGTGTGGTAAGCATCTGCCGCGAATATGGGGGGTTTACCGTATGTGCAAAAGAGGGATCCTCTGACACTAAGTCAGGCGAAGTGGAAGAATATGGGTGCTCAGTTGGTGTAGAGACCTTGGAAGCGGAAGTAGTCGGAGGCAGGCACTCAGGAGTCCGAGACAGGTGTTCGGAGACTGGATGGCACTCTGGCGAATATGATGACTGCTCATGCAGGTGCCCAGAAGATGAGAGTCTGCTGGAAGAGTGCTTAGGAACCAACAACTAATACTCAGCATGGGAGTGATCTGGCAAATGACGAGTTGCACTGCGCCACTTACTGCAACCTGGTTGCAAACTAACAGCAGAGTCTCTAGCGCACTTGGGAGAAATGGGAGAGGGCTCTCTACCATGACATCTTTTTAAAGGATGAGACTCCCCTGGAAAACGCCACATTTTCCCAGACTGGAGAGATCAGAGTTTGATGACAACTGGTGGGCACTCACAGTGACACCTTTCCAACGGCTGTTGGAACTACACATCACCAAATCGGACGAGGGGGCGACTGGACAGCCACCTCCTCCACTGGCACTGACACTTGTTTAAAACTCTGAACTTTGTCCATCAGGACCATAAACGATTTGCCTGATTTCGACAATGTACAGTGTTGACCACAAGATCACATTTACAGTCAAACTTACTCTTGAGGCTGGCTAGGACATCAGGTTCGGAAGCATGGGAGCCAGGAACAGGAGTTGATGGAAAAATATTAGGAGGACTAAGGATGGGGGATAATACAAGGGTAGGAGGAGGAATATTACAGCCAAAGACTTGAATGTTAGAGACAGGTACTACACTCATAGCCCTACCCTCGGCTTTAACAGCCGCTTTCCTCTTCCTATCCAATTTATCCATATGAGACTTTAAAACTTTCCATTTTTTCTCATCCCACCCCTTACATTCAGCGGACATAATATCTTTCGAACAATCTTGTCCTCTACACTTTGCACAGATTGTATGACTATCACGTGTCACTTTTGTCATCCGAGTCTTTCATCCTTCCCTATAATATCTAACACCTGATGAGCTAGCATCATACATATTGTAAGAATACCAGCTAAGCTAAGCTGAAAAGCTACCAAAATCAACAATACTTTACCAAATTCTTGGAAAAGCGATGAAACAATGTCAAATCCAACCACCAAAAACATTCGAACGCCGGCAGAAAAGAAGTGATTCCCTCTTGTTTTGCTGTACCTCTCGTTCCCCGATAGAGGGCGGGGTAGTTACCTACATTTGAAACACATGAATCGCTACCGCGAAATTCAAATTTTTAACTGCTGTGCGAGTAAAAAGTATAGCTGTGTAATTACTTGCTAAGTTACATCTATGAAAACCTATTTTTGGTAGCCATTCAGAGTCCTCAAAGAGGTGTGACTGTAGGATTTATGATCGCGCCTAAAAACCCAATAATCTTTAAAAATTGATTTGCTGAAAAAAATTCTATGGCTTCAGTATAGGGTTCAAGAATGTGTCCACGAAATATTATGCTAAAATTTGCCGTATTTCTCTAGTTATGGCCTAAAATGTAACAATAACTATATACCCATAAAACACCAGTAGCGCAAATGATTTAGTCTGGTATAGTTTTTTATGATATATATTACGAAAAACTTCCTTTGAAATGAAATGTATTATGTCAATAATATCCTACTCAGTACCTTTTAGTTATTCCTAGCCATGACAACGCACACGTCATACCATGACGCCGACTGTGGCCGAGAGTTGCCTATAAACTTCCAAGCTAGAAGGACACGTTTTTCATGCTCGCTAGCCTTGACTGAACTCTGTATTTTCTGCGGTGTTTTGTTTTTCACCGTGCCTAAAGGGTCCAAGAGTTCACTTCATGCTTCTAGAATGCGGAAACGCCAAGTGGAAAAGTCCAAGCGAGAAGTAGAAGAAAGAGTTCAAGAAATTAGTGCCATAGAGGGAAATAGAGCGACGGAGAGAGAGAGAGAGAGCTGTCGCCCATCAAACGGCGCAGGCAGCGATCTCTGCTGACCAGAGACCAACCACATCCACCCCTAAATGCCTCTTTATTTGTTCGTCACTACCAAAGGGCAAAGATATTTTAGAAAAAAGAAAGCAGTAGCTCGGAGGCTGATATTAAAGACGATCCTGAAAATAAAATGATCATAATAAGTGAAGCAAGACTTGATGAATTACTTGAATCACGAATCCCTAATTGTGAATGAAAAGTAATTCCCAGGATCCATTTGGCAAGTGATGGATTCGAGACACTAATAAAAAAGTGTAGGCAACTATGATACCTAGAGTAATACCTTGCAGCAAGATCAGACAGGGGACCAGGAACCTAAAATTTATAAGAATGTGTCTTAGGCACATAAATAATCAATTAATATTCTTATTTATAATCATTTTGCATTAATTAATACCCAAAAATAAAAATTAAAACCATAGAATTAATTGTAACAGTCTTTGAAGTCCCTTTTACTTTTTTTATGTAACTAAAACTTTGAAGGCCCATTTCTCAAAACATAAGTTTTCACCTTCAAAATGTATCTCCTCCCTTAGTATTGGACCAACCTAAATGAAATTTCATATATAATATGAGGAAACATGGTAGATTAAAAAAAGCCGGGGATTTTTAATATTTTGAGTTTCTGATTTTTGGCAATTTTTTTTCTGTAATTTTTCCAGGAAAATTTCATAAAAAAAATAAAAATTCATATCTCGAAAAATAATTGAAAAATCAAAAATCCCGGCTTTATATCGAAGGTCCATATGTGTTTTATACGTGGTTCAAATCTCATCCCTTAAAACCAAAAAGCAAAGGAGGAGATGCATTTTGAAAATGGCCATTTTTTGCCAAAAATGCTCTGGCATCACAAAACCTAAGGTCACTGAACAAAAATTTTTTCCCCAGAAGTTCCACACAATATCCTTTAACAAACCCCCTATATATCAACAACCTGTCGTTAAAAAAGTCGGAAACCGGCCGATCCCTTTAACAGAGTCTGGCTCTCAAATGCCAGGAAAAGGCTTTGTGACTGGCTTCATCTGAGATTGAGAAGATACTGTGTCTGTGGACCTGGAAGGGGTCTCTGGCAAACAGGTTGACCCAACTCCACCATTCATAAATGATAATACACACAGATGCCTCCTTGACAGATTGGGGAGGTCATTAGGAGGACTGTCAGTTATAGGGGACATGGTCACCCATTCTGAAGAAGTGTCATACCAGCTTCCTGGGGCTACTGTCTGTCTTTCCATCTTGGAAAATTGAAACATCCAAAAGGGACCCCCATTTTGTTGGTAAGAGAATATGACTGCAATGTCTTATATTAAGAGGTTAGGCTCATGCTGAGCTTTCAAGTCAGTAATTGCTGACATGATTCCACAATCTGGAATTGGACCAGTTTGCCACATGCAAGAAACATCAACTTCCAGTGTATGTCTTTGAACCTGGATATTTGGGCAACAGCAAGAGATGCATTCCCACAAGACTTGGATCAATTGGAGGATGATATACCTTTTTCTTTCATTGTGCCAGATTTCGAAAGCTCTGAACAATCTACTAGCTTTCACTGGAACCACTTGCCTAGTACCCCTGCATTAGCCAGTCACTGGTTCCTTATTTCTTCAAAACAGGAAAAAGAATACTTCTATTGCTGTCCGTTGTTCTATCCCAGACAGAAGGAGAAGTCATCTACACATTCTCCCTTCTAAGCCGTGACCTTCACATTGATTTTTAAATCTAGTCTACTGTGAAGATAAGATAATTTACCTAACATTGCTAGATACCTAGTGCAAAAACTACAGACTTCATCTATCTAATATACCAGTCTGTATGGAAAATGTGGTTAGATTACCTCCATACTGAGACCCCAATTGAAATCTGTTAAAACAGTTTTACATTGTACTGTACAGGTTGACCATCACTATTCCGGCAATCAGTAATCCGGCACAAATTTCGGCTGGAGTAATTTCTAATGTTTCCGCACTAATTTTCAAATTTCCTGGGTCACTGCACTAACTCGCTTGCCGGCCGATTCGATTTGGTGGCGCAGTGTGCTGCATCAACAAACTGGTAGCCTAGCCTACATTATACTGAACTCTATTCACATATTAACAGTATTATACAAACATCAACATGACAAATGTGCATCTTTTTCATGGATCTCTTAAAAAGTTATGCTTTACTACATTGTTTCCAATTGTATTATAAATTGCGATCAATGTTTTGTTTTGGGAATCAATATCACGGTGTTTATTTCACCGCATTTAACTAAGTTCAAAGCGCTTTTCTTGCTTCTAGTTAGCGTAAATGAATATGGATACTTTATTTATTTGGGACACGGATATTTTTCGTTATACGAAGTGTTTTTAAGTCGAAATATAACTTAAATACGTTCTGTTGTGAGATTAATTTAGCTATTTTTTTCGTTAATATATGACATTTGCGGGAATCACGGCTGGCCGTTTTGGGGGCATGTTTGTTTTGTGTAAAAAAAAATCAAGATTCCGTTAGCTATTTTCTCTTGATTTCATCATAATTCGAGCTTTACGTATTTATCTTTTATCGGCGTGAAAACAGTAGTAATTTGTATTCTTTCATACCCAGTAGTTTTGATTGGAAATACATTCTCTCCAGTTTTATTTACGGCGGTCGAGTTTCATCCATGTTGCCGATGCACGATAATTTATAGTCATTAGCAGCTTGAACATTGTTTTCTCAGCTTCAGCTACAACTTACAGCTTTAAGTTACTGTAGCAGTATATTTCCCTGCTGATCTTTTCTCCAAAGCAAATAAGGGTATAGTGTAAAAAATATATCAGTCCTATCGTACAGTACTTAACGTTATTTGTAACATAACTACAGTAATTTTGTATTACCGTACGATGGTTGAAATACAAGCAAAACAGTTGTTATCCGATACGATTATTAGCAAAACAACAGTTTCCCATTCAGTTGTTTAAGGCTGTATGCATTTATGCAAGAGTATAACGTTACTAACAAAAGATTTTCTATTGTAAGTTGGTCTCTCTCGCTGCCTGATTGTACCTGCTGCCTGCGCTTGCTCGAATTCTAAAAATATTTCCTAAATATTTTCGTACCGGTATTAATTGCTAACTCCATCATAATCGTAAACTCAAAATATCGTAAGTCGAATTATCGTAACTCGAGCACTACCTGTATTTGATAATTGTCTTTTCTTTGTTATCCAACTTGTACTGATTTATGGGATATTTTAATTCTAAGATGAGGTGCTTAGCTCCTGGGTTTCATGTATTCTAGCCTAATAAATGGCTAATCCGGCACCCTCCAGGTCCCAGTGATGCCGGATTAGTGATGGTCAACCTGTATTATCTTTTGAGGTCAAGAGCCTTGCTATTTCAACAATCATGATATACAAGGCATCATTGGCGGAACCCTTGCCTTTTGGTTTGGAATTTATTCTAATAATAGAAAGTGTTAATATCATTCCCTAGTCTTTTACACTGCAAAGGTCACCTCCTGCAAGTTTCCCATTACCTGGTCCCTGATTAAGGTTCTTAGACTCCTGTCATCCCTTCAGTTCATGGGCCTAATTCAGCTAAACTCATATGCTGCAAAAGGCAGTCTTCTTGACTGCTTTGGCTTCAGGAGCTCATATTAGCCTACTGGGCTTTCTTGGACAAGGACAATATTTCACCACTCATACACCTACTTGTTATTTACTGTCTCCTGGTCTATCATTTCTGGCCAAGAATGACGACCTTTTTAAAGGGAAGATGATCTTTTCTGATAAAAGAACTCAGTTCCATTTCATATAAAATAGTAAGCCCCATTCAAGCACTTAAGGTTTCCCCTAGATGTCACGGCAAACATCCCAGATGGTACTATTTTTCCTACACCTCAGCACAAGCAAATCACTCTCTGCATGGACTGATAATTATTTTAGTGCCTCATTAAAAAGGCAGACAATCACTCCTTTCTAAGTCGCATGATATCCAAAAGGTGAGTACATCGTTAACTTTCTTTAGTAATGTTTCCTTTGAAGAAGTCTTCTAGTGTATGGATGGTTATTACACAGTATTCCTTATCTGGTAAAGGTGCAATACTCTTGCAGCCAGACCCGACATAATTACATCAGCCACTGTAGAACCACAATGGATAATACATTTATAGGTTCATGTGTCTCTTGTTCTTTATTGCCAGACCTGAATGGGTGTCTGGAATAAAGAAAACGGTTGATGACCTGTGACTTTACTTTGCCTTGAGTAAAAAATTCCTGAAACACTACTGCCATGAGTGGTGGTCATCTAAGATACTGCTGGGGAAAGCACAATAATCCCGCAGCCAGACCTGACATAATTAGGTAAGCCACCTTTGAACCACTTCGCCAATCCCTATGAGTGTCCGGAATAAAGATAATGGTTGATAGACTATACCACGGAAAAAAAAAAAATAATATTAATAATAATAATCTGGGCTGTTGGGATTTATTCATTAGGAGCTAAGCCATTTCATCACCTGTTAATTTCTTTTGTAAGTTCCTTTGAGGATGAACAGTGGCTACACTATCAGAAAACAGGTTTTGACATAGGGAAAACCTGTTTCTGGTAGCCAGGCTCTGCTCTGTTGAATCCTAGTCACGTTTCTTAGAAGAGGAACAGCGACTAGGCTATCAATAATATAAAATTATATTGTACTATGAGGAATAAAAGTAAAAATAATCATTATTGAAACAATGTACAACATTTTTCAAGCTTATTTTTTCACATAATTGTTGCATAATTTATTCCATTATCCATGTTAAAATATAGAACTGCAGAATATTTCATACTTTATCTCAGTCAGATAAGGCAAATAACATCAACAGTTCAAGATTGACAACTAATATCCAAAAAAATCCAAAAGCTTACATCTGGACACACTAATACCATAATCGCACATTTATTAATGTGCTGTACATTGCATAATAGCATTAAATGATAATGACAATATTTAAAGAACTTACTGAAAGCACTCGTGAGTCTTCCCTTGAGTCTGATACTCAGTGATTGTTTTGATTAACTGTGAATTTTCATCCAGCATCTGTAAAATAACATATCAGTGAAGTATAATGTTTCTTTATTAGTATATTACAAAATACAAGGTATATCAAACAACAAGAAAATGTAAAGCTGATAAAACAAATTCAAAAGTTCAGTATAGAATATCACTATTTATTTACCCAACTGGGAAACAGTAAAATAAAAAAATATTGTAAAGCTGTTAAACTCATTCCTGTGGAAAATTTTGGTGGGCAATAAGGATTGGGCTGAAATATTATCCTCTGGAATAAGCACTCTGTTTCTGATATTCAATTTCAATGGAAAGGGGGTTACATCAGTGGCAACCCCCCCAAAAGTTTGGGTACAGCGCCCTTAGGCTAGTTAGGACATGGCATTCTATGTAAGGTTAGGTTTGGCCCGTTTTCACAGTCTGGTTTCTCATGCCTACCCTTTTACCCCTACTATGCATCTGCTCCTTTGTCTTAATTGGTTGGAAAAGACAGGTAATGATTAGATAACGTTAATGAAAAAATAGTTCCAAGAACCTAAGCTACCACATAACAGAAAACCAAAAGAAACTCTAACAGCCATGCACTAAACCCATCAGCCACCCCCTCAGGTCCAACAACTCTGATCAAAAAACCTTCAAAACAGTAAAACCAGACTTTTGTAGCAAATAATATAGTAAAAGTATAAAACAACTCCGCACGGGGGTTTTGGGTGGGAGAAATTGCTGGGAGAAAGACCAGACTGTCATGTTGTTGTTATGGAATGGTTCTGCGCATGTAGAAGTCATTAGGGAGCCATATGTTCAAGAAGGGACTGGTCAAGGAAACCTATTATCAAAGGAACTATACGGACATCCCTGATTACCAGCGCCGATAAGCAGAAATCGGCGATTTTCAGTGCCAAAAATTGCAGACTTTCATCGCTCGACAAGCACCCTAAAATCGGATTGCCGATAACCGAGCCCGCCGATAACCGGTGACTGCCTGTACTAACCTTACCTACCCTAACTTAATAGGTCGTGTTACTTAGCTGGGGGGGAACCCCCAAAGAAGGGAAAGTTCACTTTTTACCAAAAGTCCCCCTATAACATTGTGCATGTGTGACAGCATTCCAGGATGGCCAGCATACAACTTCTGAGGTTAATTATAGTCAACTGACAAAAAATAACAGTAAATTCTTGATAAGCAACCAAAATACAATAGAAAAAGTCATTTCCAAGGTAATAACCCATGCAGAGTTGTACTATAGTTCTACCAATAATACAAGCTTTCCATGTCTTAAGTAGTTAAATTTATTATTCATTTGCCCCTGCCTATACAGGAATCCCTATACAAAAAAAAAAAAATATGTCAAAATAACCATGATTTGACCATTTCCAATAAAAGACTGTGAGGACCAGGGATTAAGGAATCATAGCATTACCAGTCTTGACCTATGGTAGGTTATGCTATCAGGGTAAGGTACAACCTAAGATGGAAGCCAAAAACGGGGTAAAACTACAGTACAGGGTAACTCCACACAGACTGCCATGTTGTTGTTATAGAATGGTTCATCACGCGTGCAAATCATTAAAGAGCCATATGTTCAAGAAGGGATTGGCTAAGGAAACCTATTATAAAAGGAACTTAACTTACCCTAACCTAACCTAACCTAACCTAGCAGGCTGCGTTACTTAAATTACTACAGGAAAAGTCAAAGTGTTTCTTTGTAAGCACTCTACATGGACTATTACTGTACCTTGGAAACTTGAATTTTCCTATTCTTTTAGTGTTGCAGATAAAGGAGTTGGTGTTGTTTTTTGTCAATCTATTATTATTAACCTCATATCTACCCAACATGGTTGGGGACCCCTTGGAAGCACGGGGTTTTGGAAGTGTTGGGAGGTATACCAGACCACCATTTTGTTATGGAACGGTTCCGCGCATTCGCAAGTCATAAGGGAGCCAAACGTTCAAGAAGGGATTAGCTAAGGAAACCTATTATAAAAGGTACTATACTAACCTACCGTACCCTAACCTAACCTAGCAGGCCGCATCACTTGACTAAGTGGCTCCACCCGCCCAAACACATGCGCGATTGCATTCCAGGGTGGCCAGCATACAAAAACATATCAGTTCTGATGTTAATTACATTCGACTACCAAAAAATAACGGTAAATTCTTAATAAGCATCCAAAATATTTAAGGAAAAATCAAGGTACAGTATTTTTAAGTAAGAGCTCTGCATGGACTAGGCGATTACCTTGGCAGTTGAATTTTCCTATACTTTTAGTGTAGCTGATGAAGGAGTTGTTGTTTTTTGTTGGTCAATTATTATTAACCTCATATTTACCCAGCATGGTTGGAGACCCTTTGGGAACATGGGTTGGGATTTTGTTATGGAATGGTTCAAAGTTTGTTGAAGGATTGGCTAAGGAAACCTATTATAGGGGAACTATACTAACTTATTGTACCGTCAACCTAACCTGTTATGGAATGGTTAACTGTGACAAAATTTGCAAGTCATCAGCAGCAACATTTGTTTTAGAGTCAACCAACGGTATATTGATAGCCTATGCAACTAAAAACCTACTACAGGAAAAATCAATTTCCAAAGTAATAAAGGTTATTTTTCGTACTTTATAATTTATATTTTTCTTGGGTAAAGCACATAAACAAAAATTCCTCAACATCATCATCATCCAGGTGCTCCCCATCCCCTCTATAAATAATATGGCCCAGTAAAACAGGTTAGGTTGGCTATTCTTTTATGCTATCATTTCTAGCCATTTTTACATGGGTCAATGTCCAGAACAACTCCCGCCACTATAATTTTCACAATATAAAATAATAAAACTTTGTCTCTGAACACTTTTTGAGGAGATTCCATCATATTAATGATTATCTAATCGTTAAAATTTTCTAAGTCGTTTTTTACATCCAGACCAAAAGTTTCTCAAATTCGGATATCTAATATTTTTACTTGCTATCATATATTTTTGTCATGATTCATACGAAATACACATCTTCCGCAAATTAAGAGTTACGGAGATATTTGCGATGAATATTGTGCCTTGTTGTTATCGCAAGGATGCGTTTATGCTGCCATGTCAGTTTTTCTGCTGATGGTTTTTTGTCAATTATTGTGGGTAAAAATGCAATCGTCTTTTGTTTTTCATTATGAATTATAAGAGGTACAAATGCCAAAGAATATCAAAAATTTTGGAATAACAGTTGATATGGACTCCTGATGCCTCTGCAGTGGGTGTTCTCTGTCTTACTTTGAGGCTAATGGACATTACAATGGAACTCCACAGGTTGTGAATATCTTTCTTCGTGAACATTTAGTACTACCATCTATTTAAGGTAAAAGTGGTTAATGAAAAGGGTAACATTGCAGTTTCGGCCGTGAATTTCACCGAAACTGTAACTAGACGTTAGGGGTAAAATTTTTCTTAACCCTGTAACCCTGTAAGCATAGCAATATTACCGCTTGCCAGAACATACGAGCTTGCAACAATCATTTAAAATGAGAGCGGTACCCATGGCGGCCATGTATCTCTAAATCTAATCATTTAATGTAGAAATAAAGGTCAGATTCGTTGAAAGTACACTATTTTATAGAGGATGAATAAATTTGTTTTTATTTAGCATTTCCCAACGTTTTGTGAGAGAGAGAGAGAGAGAGAGAGAGAGAGAGAGAGAGAGAGAGAGAGAGAGAGAGAGAGAGAGAGTGTGTAATTGTCGTAAGTGAGTGCTTCAAGAGGGATGAGGTCGTTAGTTTGTTTACGCGCTGTAATTTAAAAAGTCTTTATTTTTCTTGTGTACAGTTTTTGTCACATTGGTGTGCAAAATTTGTGTGTGTTCCGTTTCTTTTTTTTATTTCCTTGTGTTTGTGGTTGTTTCTTGTGGTTGTTACGGCGGCCTTTATCCATCTCCAGCAACCTTCTCAAATTGTTTGTTGTTTTGTTTGTGGGTTTGAAAATAAATTTGGCAAAATTTTATGACTGTTTTTTTGTGTTTTAAAATAACGCACAATTTAAGTTAGGGAAAATGTAATTTTATATCAGAAATGTGAATTTGACAAACTGTAAATTTACATTCTTAATCTTACTGGAGTTAGTTCGAAAATGAGGTTTTTACTGTAGTTTCTCAGAAAGAGTGTAATGTTTCTCAGAAAAACTAGTTCTCCATCGAATGATTTTCGATTTTTGACTTATAAGGTTAGACAATACCTGTCCCCAACACCCTCCATAGCTAATATGGCAAAATTGTGGGTGTTTCCTCATCAAAGAAGTGGTCTAAAACGCTTTAAATATGAAAAATATTACATTTTACTTTTAATTTTGGTAAAAGTTCTTCTGGACATTCACCTTTACATAAAGCCAAAATGGACAACTAGCATCTTTCGAAATGGGTGGCTGGAATCTTCAAAAAAATTACCGTAATACCCATTACGGAGCTTTTGCTTAGCTCTACCAAAGTCAATTTCCAAGCTAATATCCAATGCGGAGCAACCCCATACCTAGTTCTACCCAAAAATGGAGTAAAAAAAAAAAATCTGGATTAACCTAAGGCCTATGCACTTCTATCACCAATAAAAGGGGTATTTATGCTAGTCTAGTGGTATATTAGCACAGTTTCACAGAAATAACATTATATAGAATAAAGGCTCTGGTTTCTCTCGGAAGGCTTAGACCAGCGATCTTCAAACTGGGCCATGGCCCACAGGTGGGCCAAATGGCCTGGTTTTCAGGTGGGCCATGGACATTTAACTAGATTACAAAAAAAATTAACTATATAAAAAAATAAGAGAATACAATAAAAACAAAAGAAATAAAGATCTAAAACTTCAGTGTAAAGACAAAACTGTAACTCATTTTGTTGATTCATTATTGCTAAGATCCAGAACTGAGGAAAATTAATGCTGGTAATTTTGCAATGTTTGAAATTTTTGTGAAGTTGTTGAAGGTGAAAAAGAACTAGATCCTTGTCTTCAAAATGAAATAATCAACCACCTTCAAAATTAGGGGAATTTTCCAGATACTCTCCTGATCTTGAATCCATAGATCTGTCATTAATAGCAGATCCATTTAATATTGAGCCAGATTCTGTGCTTCCTGACCAAGATGAATACTTGGAAATGAAATTTGATTCCGTGTAAAGTGTTTGCAAAAAGCTCTTCCCAGGAATTCTGGGATCTAAGTTCATACCCTAGAATTGGTAGCGTGCACTGAAAACACTTCTACCTTTCTCCTCCACTCACTTATGAATCAAAATCAAAAAAAAGCAAGAAACCGCTTAGAGGTGGAGGATGACATGCAATGTGTCTTGTCCACAATTCTCCCCCCGATTTGATAAACTTGTAGATATAAACAAGTACATCCATCTTATTAGCTGCCTAACCTGAGCCAGTGGTTACCATGAACAGCAGAGAAGTTGTGTTTTATGTTTATCTTTTGGCCATGTTTCAAGCCATAAGGTTCAGTACATGAATTTTATTTACAATAATCAAAGTTCAGTCATTGATTTCTGGGTTATTAAATTTAACTATCATGAAAATTTCTTAGATTCATTTACCATATAATGCATTTATGAAAATTCTGTTTGAACATATTAAGAAAATGTAAAAAGTTCCTAAGTACCTGGTACATGTTTTATTATGAAGATAATTTATATGCTAAATCTGAAGGGCAGTAGGCCATGAATATTGGGAAATGCCTAAAGTGGGCCACGGTCTTAAAAAGTTTGAAGACCACTGGCTTAGACCCTAAGTATACAATGAACTTCACAACCAAAAACATAAAGTTCAATGGTCACACTGACTAGAAATAGATAAAGAACTAACATCATCGGCTGAAACACAAAATAGGCTGAAGAGCAACAAAGTCGGCCTAGGCTAGGATATTGCATTACCGGCGATTATGAACATAGAAATTACAACCTTTTTTTTTCATATTAACCACTGAGCCAAATAACAACACTACCATCTACAATATCATTCTCTTTACCTTTTGAATTTGCGCTGGGTTAGGGGGTGGCCGCCCACGTTGGGGCGGCGCGTTAGGATAAGCCATCGTCATCTTTCACCGATACTTTGAAAGTTCTTTCACCAGCCGGAACGTCTACTGATGATGACGCCACACAAAACATAAACAATGCAACCTGTGCAATTATGACGGATTGAAGTTTTCTAAAGTAAGACTTCTAATTGGTCCGTGATAAGGATTTGGTTTTTGTTTCAAAATTGTGTTGTTTACTACCCACATGTTACTTTATTTTAAAAAGGTACGCAGCCAAAATACTTGCGAAGGCACTCGTTGGGGTTGTACTGTAAAATGTCCGCGTACAATGAGCGCCAACCCCCGGTATTTAGCAGTAGGGGTTTTTGACAGAAGTTTGGCGTCATAGAATTGTAATAGAAAATTTAGGAACACTAATGGTGGCAAACGTTCGTGCCACCTAATCTACCGTCTTACTCAGTTTGATTGTCAAGTAATCTACGTTAGAACGATGGCTTCAAACGAAACAACCTCATCTGAAGTACTGTACAGCAAATGAGAATGCTCGTTACCAAAGATTTACAATAGCCAGAGCGCTGCGATAGAACACGAACAAATTAGAATTCTAAACCAATACTGTATTGGTTATCCACAGAAAAGAAATAGTAATAAATTTCTTGATTCTCTAGTCTAGAAATATTAGGCAATAGCGAATCTGTTTGCATATCCAATTTTCGTGAAAGTTAACCAGGCAGATTCATTCAACCAAACACAAATCCAAGATATATAAAATGCAAACGATATAAAACTAAACTATATTTTTCATAGGATATGTGCGATAGCATACGTGCGTTCCTTAACATAAATAAAGAGCTTCATGTGTTGGGACTTGCTAATAAAGCAGCCAGTGAAAATCTCTTCACACGGTATAAATTGTATGGAATCCATCCCGTCAAAAATAACAGCAATGTTGATTTTGCAAAGTTGAGAATTCACATTATATCAAGTATACTATGCTGCTCTGCATTAACAAGGTTTTGGAATTGTTATACTGGGTTTATTTACTGTCGAAGACCTGTTACATATAGAAATAAATATGGATATACTGCACTTTGTATGGGCCTAGTAGCTGCTCAATGGTAAAGGAATGGGTTTGCATTTGTAGTGCTTGTGCTTTAACTCCCAGCCTCTAGCCTGTCAGTCTACACTGCTGCCAATGGATATCACCATGAGCTAGGACCAAGAAAAGAGCACGAGGAAACGAATATTACCGCTTAAGATTTTTAGTGGATCAGGTTTCCCCACCTTTTGGCTGATTGATTATGAAATTTAGGTCTTGAAGACCAAGCGCCGGATTCCCCCTTTTGCTGCCACCCATCTACATTATAAGGAATACACCGTATGGTGAAAATGTATAAACTTTATTTGTCTTCATGTGGCTCCAGGAGGTGTTTCTTAATCATCTGATTCTAAGGAAGTTTTTTGGAGGATGATGTTGACAGCCAATGCTCTTGGGTCAATGGCAACACAATATAGTTTTATTTAAAGAAAGTAAATAATGTACACTACGAATTAAATTTATGTACAATATTTCTGTTTACATGCACCTTATTCAAGGCTTTACATCAAGTTTCCCATTAACCTGTTAAACATCTAAACTTTTCGTTCTTGCGCACTTTGGTTTGATTGGATTTCCATGTTCTCATGTATTTCCAGAGCTTCATCAAGGGTCGACATCTGCCACTTACCTATGTACTGTATCATTTTTCTTTACTAATTGCCCATCATTTGTTAGTATGCGACTATTCCTTCTCAACCCCTCTTAGACTGCACAACACATATGTATTTACTTGCTTATATGGGGTATGTTCTTCCAACCCACTCCAGCCACGTCAAAATTTCCTACCTATGATTTGTGTCACTTCTGTAAGTAAAAAAAATAAGCAAACTTTACCAATAAGCCATTTCTCCTGAATGGCATTGGCTTTTCAAAAAAGCAAGGCAAGTCGTTACTAATATCATCCCTTTAAATAAGTTTGTCTACGCATACACAATTAATATTATGGTCCCTTATTTGATATTTCATTTTTACCAAAAGAAAGCAGACCACCCTTTCCAAATACAGCAAAACAAAATGCTTAGCAATGGACATTACATATTGACTTCAAGTTTGTATATGAATATGATATGGCTTCAGACAAGTTACATAATGGTATTTAGTTTCATAAGTTAGTCTCCCTTGGAACAGAATTGTTGGCTTGGTAGTATTTTTTCATCAGGATTGGGGTTTTTCCCCTCACAACAGCACTCTTGGAAGCTGTACCTTCTATGCTAGAATTAAAGGTAAGACTTTAGATTCCTTATGTCAAGTGGTGACCATGTGACCACTATTCCCAAGTCTAGGACTATTTCCCCAGACTTTGTTACCAAGGCCTTCTATTCTTACGTTTGAATTCTATTCATTTGCATACTTATTTTTTTAGTTATAATGTACAAAATCACCTCGTACAATAAAGGGAGACTCTTACTCACATAAAAATGTTGATGACGATGTTATGAACAATATCAGTACAGGCAATTCCTTGGTTACGTCAGGGGTTCCATTCCTGAAGCATGACGTAAGCTGGAAAATGATGTAAGCCGGAACACCGCATTAAACAAAAACTGCTAAAAATGAGAAATAAAGTGATGAAAGCCTTACCTTTAATCCTATGGTTGTCCCACTTGATTTACCCTGCTTCTGGTAAGGTGTACATCCATGATCTTGTAGAATTTCCTCCAAATGTACAAATATTCTTCTGTCACTTACAGCGTGCTGTAAGACTGTAATGACCTAACTTCGGAACAGCCACCGTAACCCAGAACAAATTTTTTTATGAATATATTTGAAAAGCACCGTAAGCTCGGAACGACCTAACCCCGGGGACAGCCTTACTCCAACTATTTTCTTCTTTGCTGTCACTTTTTGCATGTGGGCTCCCTATTTTTTAGAAGCTTGCTATATTAGTCCATGAAATTTTAACATATGTACAGTATTTCAAAAGATTGCAAACATCAATAATACTATCATTATCTAAAGTATGTGAGATAAAATGGATTGTTATGTTATTTTTATTTACCTTCTTGATGTTTTTCTTGAAAGATGTACAATTTCTGTACATCAGTAACCCAACAGGCTAAACTTAAATAAAAAAAAATCTCAGTAAAAAGGATGCTTTTGCTTTAAGCTGATTCCTGGGCATCTGGATATCTATTACACAACTGCATCTCAATATGAAAGTGATGTTGTACTTCAACCTTCTTGATCAACTGTCATAACTAATTTATTACTCTTGTTTGCCAATAGGGAATATGCTCATGACAGTAATCAAGGTGCCAAAGGGTTGGCTAGCAAGCTAATACTGTACTAAACTGCATGCATATGTGTTATATGCATGTCCTCCAGTTGATTTTCCTCAAAAAGGACAAGACATGTTTGTTCATTTTTTTATTGTAAATTACACCATTTGTTACAGTATACAAAATAAAAGGCAAATTTAAAAAAAAGCATACAATACTGTATAATTTGAACCATTTCATTCACAAAAAAATTTACAATGGCAACAGATACAAAAAATTATTTCACAAAATACATCTTTGAGAATCTATCATAGCATTGCACTGCTGTCTAAACTTACAATATTTGGTCACAATGTTCATAAAACCCCCAGAAAACTGCAGGGCACTGAACCTCACAGCAGAAAAGGCTTGAACGTTAACCTAAAATGTTTAAAAAAAAATAAGCTAGTCCTAACTG
Organism: Macrobrachium rosenbergii; assembly: GCF_040412425.1. NCBI lineage: Eukaryota > Metazoa > Arthropoda > Malacostraca > Decapoda > Palaemonidae > Macrobrachium > Macrobrachium rosenbergii. The sequence goes on from NC_089777.1 coordinate 37,761,459, forward strand.
TGTGGTAAATTATGTCTTTTTAAATGTCCCTAAAATACTAAGAGCATTGTCCTGCAACCATTTTTTAATACCACTGACTAGCTTAAACACTAGAAGAATGAATACAAAAAAATTCATCCTAGTTTCTCACAATGAAGCAACGCTGTCAACCACTGGTTTGATTGTCTAGCTTTGATTATAATTTTTGATGATTCTTGTAAAGCATACAATTGCACTGAGGCAGTTCACCATATAATTAAGTCAATTAAAAATATACATCTACAGGCTAATGACTCGATGAATTCAGAGAAATTCTAGTTTCCTAATTTATCAATGCATCACGTATGGCAGACCTAACAGATTATCAGCAACTATCCTTTGAAAAGTTGCATGAACTCTCGTCTTTACCAAAGACTAGATTCTTTGAATATCATTAACAGACTATTTATTTATATAAAATACTAGTATGCATATGATTACATACAGACAACTGAATGCACATGTGGTTACACATACTGTCATGATGATTTTAAACAGAAACTCAAGTTACATTCCACAGTCTTTAACTGCAGGACACTGCATATACATATAAGTGGTGAAGAAACCGAGACAACTATCACAATTATGTTTCGTTACTAAAAAATCATGTATGCCACAAAAAAACTGTCATGATGTTCAACACATTACTGCACTAATTTTAGAAGTAAACAGTACTACAACGCCCGTAACGACTTTCACATATAATATATGAAAGTTGCTATTTAAGGGGGAGGGGGCAGGAATGAACATTTCTTCTATATCTAGGAACTGTGTAGCAAAGTAGGCTACAGAACAACACAACCACATATCTGAGTTATTTATGCTATGCAAGAAATTAAGACTGAACCTGGTACAAACTATACACAATTTAATGTTAAATTACTCTATCTATGTATCTATATGCTTAAATAAAGTACAGCACAGTACTTAAATTTAAAATTTGCTGGTAAAATGGAAATTTTTTAGTTTTTACCTCTCACATATAATAGACAAGTGGTAAAGTCTTGTAAGTCCAAAAATAAATGAACTAATGTTTAATCATTCTAAATATATGAAGTACTGTATACAGATTAAACAACACACTTGACAGTTAAATTATACTGTAATGGTTAGCATTGTGCTAACTTGAACCACAGAAGAATTAACAGCAACAGCTGGCAGCAAACATAAAGGATAAAGTCACGTAGTACTAGGTAAAACTAGGTCAACAAAAAGTCCAGAACTCGGGAAGAAATGAGGGAAGCTGGTGTTCAATAGGAGGATAAACTCAACATGGACAAAAGTGGGGGTGTCTGTGGATGTAAAAACTCCCCATGTGGAGAGAAAGCTATAAATGACAAAGCAGAGAATATTAGTGCAGTTCCTGCTTGCTTCACTGAGGGAAGAAAATCCATAGTAAGGTTTATAGACAAGATTACAAGAATTTGATTAAGCATACGGAAGAAAGATTACAGAACTAAAGAGCTGGGTAAAATACATTGTTATAATTAGAAAAATGTAGAAAAAATTCAATAATTGTATACCTAAAGCAGAAGAGATACAGATATACAATACATACTGTATTATAGAGAATATGATAATGTTAAGCAAAAATGAACAATTAAAGAGGAATTGTGACATAAAAGGATACAGGAGTGCTGGAACATGAAAAGAAGGCTTTAACAGCTAAAGCCGAAGGAATATCATCTTTTCCACAGAATCCAAATAAGAAGGAAAAATTATTTTACATAATATTTGGTGTTTATGGGGTAAGATACAGTAGACGCCCACCTATTCGCAGTTCAGGATTCGCGGCTTCACCTATTCACAGATTTTGATGTGGAGCATATATGCACATTATTCGTGGTATTTTTCATAGAAAAATATTCACTAATTACTATATTTTCATATAATTTTCATGACTAAATGTATTTTTGTGATAAAACTATTAAAATACTCAGGTACAAGAATTTTTAGAGGGGTGTTTTGGTGTGTGAACTATCAAAATCGGCAGTTATAACCATTTGTAGATGGGTGTCAAGTATTAGCGGACTTTAGCTATTTGCTGGGGGTTGTGGGACGCATCCCTGCCAATACCGGGGGTCGCCTATTTAAGGATTCTTTCCACTCTCTTCTGTGTTATGGTAGGCTACATTTCAAGACTGGAATTCATTATTAAGTGACTCAAGGGCACTGGCTGAGAGAGAGAGAGAGAGAGAGAGAGAGAGAGAGAGAGAGAGAGAGAGAGAGAGAGAGAGAGAGAGAGAGAGAGAGACTAATATTGCACTATGGTACTGAAACTTACTTTCTTCCTTTTATTCAAAAATATATTTCCAAATTTTCACCTTCATACAAGAAACTTTTTTAATGAATATTTTAAAGTTACTCTGGGGAGATTTGATTTCTTTCTTCTCCCTTACTTATCAATCAGTTTTAAACATTAAAAGAAAATATGAAATAAAATTGCAAGTGCAGAATGTTAAAATATAGTTTTGACTCAAAATATCAATTAATGAAAATAAAAAAATAAAAAAATTAATATTAAATATATCAAAACTTCTTATACATGAAAAAGAAGTGTGCTGCCCTTTTTATTACCATAAGATCAATTTATATAATCCTTTTAAAATTCTCAATATCCATTCATAAATAATACTTTGAGGATTTGAACTGAAATATCTTGGATAACAGTGTTTTGGGGAGCCTGGTTCCCTTTTGTTTCCTTTTGTAATAATAATAATAATAATAATAATAATAATAATAATAATAATAATAATAATAATATTTTAATTGTAATAAAAACAATTAAGATAAGTTGTCGACTGCTAAGCAGCCAACGCTGATGCAAAAGTTTAAGTCATAATGGTCTAACCAACTTTTGTTGCCATAAACATTGCTCAGGTGTTTGGCTTCACTGTATATAATGATGTTCTTTCTGGGTACTTTTCTTGGAATTGTATACTTCCTTCATGACATAACTTGATAAAAAAAAAAAAAGACAGAAAATCTGTAAATCTGTAAAAAAAAAAAAAAAAAAAATGAACAAGGACAAGAGCATCAGGACATCTGCCTGGAGTAGTTAGAAAGTTGTTATGTAACAAAAAAACTAATGTCAAGGCCACTGCTCAAGAAATACAGATATTGTAATAATAAATGCTAAACTTCATGTATACAGGTAGTCCCTGGTTTATGATGGTTTCGACCTAGGCGTTCCAAATTTATGACTCTATTAAAAAATATTCATAAAAAATCTGGTTCCTACATAACACTGAAAACCTGGCATTACCATGGTTCCGAGATAAACCCGAAAACACGACATTTTCGCCAACCTGATGTTACCGTGGTTCTGACATAAACCCAAAGACCCGATGTTACTCCGCTGATTGCTTATTGTTCCAACTTACGCCGAATTTAGGCCTGTAACAAGCCATAGGAACGGATCTCCATTGTAACTTGGGGACTGCCTGTATATAGTTTTCACCATGTACTCTATGTGGATTTACAAAGTTGCATTTTTCCTAGCCAAATGTCAAAGCAGCATAATCTTACATCTAATTACAGTTCAGACTCCAAGTGGCATTAAACCTCCACTCAATAACTCATTTTCAACGAGTTTATTTTCCTAATTTTTGAGTCCACCATTTGACAGCACCATTTGAAATTTAACCACAAGTACAGTCAGTGAAAGAAATGTGTTTCAATCCCTAATTCATAAGCAAAGATGAGCTCAAAACATGAGATTCACAGACTCACACCTCAAGAGTTAAAATGAAACTGAACCTTCTCCTATGATAATAAAATGAGCCTAAAAAGAAAAGCTTAAGACGCAAATAGGCAAATGCCTGTAACTATTCACTACAGAACCAGAGTTTACAGCAATCAAAATACAGTAATAAGTATGACAAACCCTGCCATGTACTGTCAGATTTTTTCACAGCCATCATAGTACTAAACATTGTAATTGATCTTTAATTATAGTCACTTACTACACAAGTACCTGAAAATCTTAATTCAATTGGAATCAAAGCCTAAACTCTTAATAAACTGCATTACTACAATTCTCATGATAGTCATGGAAGACGAGAAAGCTTTTCAGATTTCTAAGTGAGCGCTGTAAGTTTACCTGTATACTTTTAATATCATGCAAAAGGTTATAGAAATTTGTCTAATGATGTAAAAATAAATCATAAACCCATTTACAGATATGAAAGTCAGTTTTTTTGACAATACTGTATAACTAAATTCACAACTGAAGCATAATACCAAGTTTTTTTTTAAACTGGATAATACAATCTGAATGCCCCTTTCTGAGATAACTGTAACAAAAAATCATCACAGATAAATACTATAAAACTTAATACTATGCAATCCTTTCTTAGTGCTTACTTTAAATCACATAGTACCCGAATCTTCTTCATTGTCTACAAGAGGCGTGGTTACTGACTCGTGGTAGGGTGGTGGGGGCTCTGGATACGCAAAGCTTATATCACTATTGAGCACATCATTCTGACCACCCTCCAAGGATAGTGTTGTTTGAGATACTGTACCAAAAATTTCCTGGGCCACAGCATCCTCATATTTTGGTGGATCACTGGTGGTTTCCTCTTCCTAGAAGACATAATCAGTATTAGAAATAATATTCAAGACGACAGTTCATCACTACAACTAAAATAATTAGATTATCTTACAAAAACTTATTTCTCAATGGTTAAGATTAACCAAGTAGGTAATTACTACCTAACAATACACACTTAATATATTCATGTTACAAACAAAACGTATTTACACAATTTTCCACTTATGAGTGTAAATTAACACTGTAAAGTACCTGTTTTTACAGGATATCTATTTTTATACAATTTTCAGTCAGTGATATTTTATCCAAAGCCATGTGGAAAGAACATGAAACAGATACATGAAGAGACCTTGCAACTTTGACAACCAAAATATAAATGTATGAAAGATAAATGTGGTATATCCTTAAGAAATGACAAAAAGTTAATAAGTCTGAGGTATGATGGTCTACATTACTTGGAGGTCTCTACACAAAAAGAAGTGTACCATTTCACAGGTTATGGAGGTCAAGAGGAAATCAATAAATATACGAATAAATCCACTGAGCATTAACGTTCCTTGGGTAAGTAAAGGTTACTAACATACATCTACTTGCAGTGCAGCACATCCAACTCTCTTCAACATCACTGTATGTATCTCTTTCTGACCTCCTGTCTCCAGAATACCAATGGGGAGTGAAATTATGCTGTGTGTTATTGCAGCTTATGTATCTGATCAAGTCTTACTAATCTAACATAATCGGCAAAACATGGAGCAAAGAATGGACAGAATTTTGGAGTTTGGGGCCAAGATTAATGACCAGGGGCTTTCTTGGTAATAGTAATAATCAAACATACAAATACTAATTAAATATGCACAGGTGTTATTATTATGTTTACAACCAAAAAAAAAAAAGGCAGGATAAGACATACAAAGACATGAGTGGATGAAAAAAATTATGAACAGACATGAAAAAATCTAATATACTTTAGATACCACTACCCTCTGAAATGCACACAGAAGCAATTAGTCGTGAGTGTTAGACAGAAAAAAATCAGCAAACACAACTTGCCTGAATCAGCCATCTAATACTATAACACTGGTGTTTTCCCCAAGAAAAATCAACTTGCTCAGGATCAGATGTTCAGTCACTACATCGTTGATTGTCCTTTGAATTTCTAAGCATTTCCATTATTCCTCCGAGGTCATTGAGAGCTATTCCTTTCTTTCTTCAGTTAAACATTATGTCAGGTACAACTGATTGTATGCTTGTGGTGTGTGGTGTAAGGCTTATTCTGGATTCTGTATCCTGAATTTTCAACCTTTCTCACAATAAAATATCTATTTCATTCATTATGTAACCTGTTTATTTCACCCTGGTCCATGATTAACTTTTTTAACTATCTTTTACCTTAAGAAACAAAGTACTGGTCAAGGGTGAAATCAGTGACCTTCATATAGAACACTTCTAGAACACAGCTGACTTGTGACAAACGTTTATGTGAAATAGAAGACATGTTAAAAAAAAAAATAATAAAAGGTTATGTAGATATAAATATTATTTCATATGTACAACAGCAATGTAAGTCTGAAGAACTAAAGCAATGATGCATGGCAACTCAAAGTAGTATTACGGCTTCTCTTACTAATCTTTGAGCATCAGAATCAATAACACTATCAGGATATACACACACAAACACTAAATTTCTGACCTATTCTCAAGCATTCAACAGCTCCAGCCTCCCTCAAGTGATCAACTAAGGAGCAAGCTAATGAAGGCTAAAGTAGAATGTTGCACAGAGGCCCCTTTTATAAGACAAGCAAAGGAATCAATCTCTCTCTCTCTCTCTCTCTCTCTCTCATATATATATATATATATATATATATATATATATATATATATATATATATATATATATATATATATATATATATATATATTTTTTCACTTATGTTTGTATTTTTAGTTTGTAATTTCTTTTTTATTTTATGTTTAATAACTTTAAGTTCCATCTGCATTATCAATCTTTGTATATCTTTATTTGTTTTACCCATTTTAAATTTAGCAAAACAATTTATCCCATTGTATTTCAACGATTTTTATGTTTTGGCAATAATCTATGCCTGATAATGAGGTCATATACCTCAAAGCTTTCAATAAATATAAGTTCTACCTTGTCTTGGCAATATTATTCGTTATCAAGCTATCTCTCTCTCTCTCTCATATACATTATATATATATATATATATATATATATATATATATATATATATATATATATATATATATATATATATATATATATATATATATGCTGCTCAGAGAATTACTGTAGAGTACAGGCTAATCAAGTAACATTCTCGAGACGTGTCTCCCCTGTGGTAGTACTATGCCATTTCATTTTAACTTGATAATACGATTCTGATATGGTGAAAAATTTTCCTCATTGCCTTTGGACTTCTACAAAAGTTATAAAATTCATTAAATTTACACAGTGGGCAAGACAGGACATAGATTATTGGTGCCGACAAACCTCCGGTATGGTTATGATTCTCTAAGTTACGTATATCTTAGTTTAACCAGACCACTGAGCTGATTAACAGCTCTCCTAGGGCTGGCCCGAAGGATTAGACTTTTTTACGTGGCTAAGAACCAACTGGTTACCTAGCAACGGGACCTACAGTTTATTCTCTAAGTAGTCGATGAGTGAGTTAGAGAATACTAAAGCAAAGCAATGGAAGGTAAATAAATATATAAAATGAGTTGAGTGCAAGACAAAGTTTCCACTTGCACAAGGTGTTACTCTTCTTCTTGAAAAAAGGAAATGAGCACAAGGACTGTACCCACATCCATTTATACGAACGACCCGTGGATTGCCGACACCGAGACAACGTCAAAGGAAACAAGATCTTAAAAATATCAGGTGGACATAAACGGATGATGGAAGGCCACATGAGAGGTGATAAGATAAAACAAAAGCACAGATAACGATGAATGATAACCTCAATAAGCCGTGATATGAAAAAAAGGAGGGTCACTCGCTACCCTAACACTAACATGGATATTTCAATGTGGTTGTTTGTTTCATTTGCAAATGTGAACGCAAATCATGGGATTTGTTTTCAGAGAGAGAGAGAGAGAGAGAGAGAGAGAGAGAGAGAGAGAGAGAGAGAGAGAGAGAGAGAGAGAGAATATTCCTATTGCAAAATCCTTCATAACCAATAGGTACTAAACAATGCCTTTATTCCTCAACACAGACGAATATTATTAGTAAGCTTCACTGACTGGGTCATCCTTACTCAAGACGAACTGAAATTGATTTGTCAGCTTTTTCTACATAAGAAATTTATTCTTACTACTAATTGGAGAAAATTCGAGAGAAGTGCTGCTTTACGGATACTGGTAAAACAAACTTTATAGAATCAAGTGCAATATAACTTAAACCAGACTGTATTTTCAATAATAGCAAGGGTCTATGAACTTGATAATTGTATATAAATATATATATATATATATATATATATATATATATATATATATATATATATATATATATATATATATATATATATATGTGTGTGTGTGTGCGTAAACAGTAGGGCTATTTGACCATGATTAAAGTGACAAAACAGTGTATGGATCTTTCGTCTTTTACTCTACGGTATTTTCAAAGAAACTGTTTAATGTCAATGTAATCTTTTTTCATAAAAAAATTGCCCCCACCAGTGCCAAAATTGTTTATAATAACCCGAGTATGGACTGTCATTCATTTTATTTGGCCCAGACAAGTAAGGAATTGTCAGATTATATTAACAAGAATAAAATATTGTGTCTAGAAGTATCCTTGAATCTGCATTCATACAACTGACAAAGGAAACTAATAATTTAACCGCAGGTCTCTACACTCCTGACCCCACTCTGCACAAGATGTTCGAATGAGATTTAAAAGAAATAAAAAAAAAATGGCAGTAATTCAGGTTAATGCCAAATACCCGAATTGATCTCAGACAGCAGTGCCCCACCTGAAAGAGATGATACAGTTGTAATGACCTTTGCATGCATTACAGAGATTACATACCTATAATGTTAGTTGTTGTTTGTAGAACCAAGTCATTTTTAATCTGTCCCACTGTATGTAGTTTGCTTGAAAATGTCTTAGAGTAGAAGGTAATGGATCTCACACGCTGTATTTCACTTTACTCTTGGTCACTCCGTTTATACTTTATATCACGTTGTTTTATACAACATATACATATATATATATATATATATATATATACATATACATATATATATATATATATATATATATATATGATATACACTGTATTTATGTATGCATAATATATACATACAGACATACATACATACATACATACATACACACATATATATATACACACACACACACACATATATATATATATATATATATATATATATATATATATATATATATATATATATATATACACACACACATATATATATATATATAGCCTATATATACATATACTGTACAGTCAAGTATTTTAGGGTTCCTTTCTTTTCAGGTCACTTTCCAAAGCACGCATTTAGGCACAAATAAATACAGCTCGCTCAGTCCCCTTTTCCGAATGCACTAACATTATCATTTACAATTCTACGATCGAGGAGACACATTCAACTTGAACATGATAGGCAAAAAGATACTGCACAGAAATAATAATGTTTCGTGTGTTGCTGAGCTTTCGTGATCAAAAGAAAAGTGATACTATCTTTCACTATATAACGACGGTAGGATTTTTTTTTTCAATGGATGCAATTCAATAGGACTAAGAAGCATGGAAGAGTAGAGTAGGCCTATCCCATATCTCGTTGGAACTGGAATCGAATCACATGACCTTTGGATACATCATCGAATTCTTACCGGATTTACCTTCGCCGATCTTCATGCATATTTTCGAGGGAATAACCAGACAAAAGGAATAATAAAAAAGAAAAAATCAAGAAGGCAAAATAAATCGATTATAACAATATGGTGAACTTTCTAGTCTAAATATTTCTCGACAAACCAGTCCGTGTGCTTTTTGTCCGAACTGGCAAACACGGAGAGAGAACAAAAATAGATCTGGCGGCAAACACCCAGCCAATCCTTGAACAGTACCTGACTCGCAATCTCCTCGGTAGATGATGCTCTCCGATGACGTCTCATCAAGAAAGCAATAATTATGCCCGTGGTCATGACGTAGAGTACGACGAACCCTAACATGCCTTCGATAGCAATAGGCATAAGTTCGAATTGAATCGCTACGAGACACAATAAAGACGGTGTCACGCTAAGAAACACCACCAAAAACGCCTCCAAGCAGCGGCAACAGGTTGGCGGCTTCATGGTCAACACGACGCAGAGAGGACGTTAACACACTGCTACTACTTCCTTACTACTGCACCTCACATCCAGTTTCGAAGACCCCCCCAAGTGTGTGTGTGTGTGTGTGTGTGTGTGTGTGTGTGTGTGTGTGTGTGTGTGTGCGTGCGTGCGTGTGTAAAGCATGGGGGCATTTTGACAGGAGAGGGGGGGATTATAATCGAATGATAAAGTCGATCCTTAATGAACTTCTGCGGAAGTGGGATTAGAAAAATCTCAGTTCGTATCTTATCTGTGAACTTTCGATAATGCGTCTCGGATAACCGGTCTGAAAGTGCACGTAAAACGATAAAATTTCAATACCTGTCCAATGCAAGTTTTGTTAAAAACTGAATATAGGTTCCATAATTTTTTGTACCAATGGAAAATCTATCTATAGCAATAAGACGCTGCCTAATACGTTTACAATAGTTTTTGGTAGCAGGAAATCTAACATCCCATTCAAGGGCATGGGCGGAACAATATGAGAGAGAACCGTTAAAATCTATTTATTGCTCCTGCTGACATAAGCAGTGAATTATGTGCCAGGCAGTCAGTCCACTGTAGTTGACCAAAGCTAACAAATAATAAGGGCATGAGACTATCAGGTGTGTGTATTATATAATATATATATATATATATATATATATATATATATATATATATATATATATATATATATTGTATATATATATATAATATATATATATATATATATATATATATATATATATATATATATATATATATATATATATATATATATTATATATACACCTGTATATATGAACCCTATGTCATGGGAATATTAACGACAGAAAAATCCGAACAGTAAATGGCCACGAGGAAATAAACCTTACAAAGAACACATGGTTTCACAAACTACAACTAAAATCAAGGGAGTACAAAACAATATTAAAGCATACAAAGGCGAGGTACGCTGTCTACGATTGACTAAGGTGCTGGATACACCAAAGCGAGGCAAAGGATGTTCGGTTTATCGAAATCATCTGCGGACATCTTGTGCAGAATGGGGTGAAGATTGTATAGACCTGTGCTTAAATTAATATTATTGTTTTTGTTAACTGTATTCATACAGATTGTAAGAGATTTCTAGAAACAATATTTTTACATCTTGTTATCATACTACCGTGGGACCAATCAGCTCTACGTGATTTTTTCACTTGGGTTCATCAAAATGAGCATAATTCTTTCAAAAGTTATAACTGAATAATTATTTTAATTTATAATGAAATTTAATTCTTTACTCGCCCAAATAAAATGAATCAAAATCCACGCATGGGGTTTGACAATGTTGGTACTCTGGTGAGGACAATTTCTTATAAACTTCTTTTGACGTGTTATTATATGAACAACTACATATACATTGAATATTTTCAACATCGATTTGATGGCCTCAAAATCGATAAAATATGGCAAACTAAGGGTATTCTGCAGTTATTCATGCTTCCTGTTTACCGAACTACAGAACATTGGAAAAATACGTTGGGACTTGCTTACCTAAAAACATCCGTCGTTTCCCTTATTTTTTTGGGTTTTGAGGTCATAAAATCATAGTCGAAAATATTATATGTATATGTAATATTTTCATAAAACAACACTTTAAAAACATGCTTATAAGAAATTGTCCTCACCAAAGTAGCAACGTTGTTTATCACATCCTCTATGGATTGTGATGAATTTCATCCAGGCCAGACGAGTAAAGAATTAAATGTGACAATATATCAATATACTGTTTAACGGTGCTCTTTTTGTGAACCTTGGGGAAAAATCACTCAGAACTGATTGGTCCAATAGTAGCATACTGTAATAACGAGATGTTAAAATATTTTTAGAAATCTTTAAGTCTCCATTAATGCAGTTAACACATGAAAATTGTTATTTTAAGGCAAGGTCTATACATTCTTGACCCCATTCTGTAGATGTCCAAAGGAGATTTCAATGAGACACTAAAGAATCCTATTAATGTGCTTAACATATGTTTATTTCATCTTTTCTTTAAATCCCCAGAGACAAGTTATAGGAAAGGGTGATAAATAATTAGCGTAAGTATGAGGAAATAGAAAATAAAACCGATATTCCCCAGCAGAGAGCAAGGATGAATTTGCTCCCGGTTTAAATTTTTGATAATAATCACAGGATTCCACAAATGCACCAGGCAAACTATTCCACGTTTCAGTTGCAGCCAAGATAAAACTCCTAGCAAGCCGACTTTTGTTAAAACCTCATGCTTAGAAAACGTCACATTCTTTGTAGCAGCACCAACCTGCCTAGAGTTGCGAGCAAAAACAGCTACGTCAGACAAAGAAGAGCGCACAGGAAGTTTGTCGTTGTAGTGCATTTTATGCAACAAACATAATGAACTCACGTCCATGCCACAAGTCAACATTAAGAGTTGGCAAAATAAACTTGACTGGTGACATAACTATCCAAATATTTGAGATGAGAGTCAGCACCGGAAGACCACGCTGGAGAACAGTACTCCAAACAAGGAAGAAGAAGAGTTAAAACACTTGGGTACATTAGCACTTAATCCTGAAACATTCTCAAACATTTCCGCAAGATACCAACATTTTTGTGAAACGGAGGAAGCAATATTACCTATATGTAATACGTATACGTTTCTCAAAAGCCAATTTCTTATCAGAGGTAACACCTAGGATCTTAAAAGTCGCTGACATTTCAAACTATACCGTTTAAATGTAAATCAAGATGCACAGGCAAAAGTGTTCTGGATCGACTAACTTTAAGCTGAATTAATTCTTGATAACAGTTCCTCACCTGAGGAGCAACCTCAAATTTAATGTATTAAAATATAATATATTATCATAATCTTAGTTGGTGGTTGCAAAATATTAACTTCCTCGTAATCTTTTGTCCATTGTACGTAGTTTTCATGAAAATTTTGCCTTTGATGTTTCATCTTCCTCGTAAGTTATTGTTATATTTCAGAGACTAAACTGTCTCCCCCTACCTTTTGGCGTTTTTATGGGTTCCTATTATTAAATGGATTTCTGTTTTAACAGAAAATATTTCATAGCCATATATATATATATATATGTATGTATGTATGTATATATATATATATATATATATATATATATATATATATATATATATATATATATATATATATATATATATATATATATATATATATATATGCTATCATGGGAATAAACCGCGTGATATAAAACATACACCGACTAAATGGCCACGAAAAAACTGAAACAAAACAGTGTAAGATATTTCGCTTTACTTTTAGGGCAGTTTCAAGCAGACGACAAAAAAAAAAAAAAAGATTACAACAGAGACGCACTTTCACTAACAACAACTGAGATTTTATTCCTTACTGAGATAAGCACAATTGAGGAAGCTCTTCATATTTTGAACAATTGTCTTGGATGAACTCGGGTGCTGGATTAACCAAGGAGACACTCTGGGTCACAATGAAGGTCAGTGGGACGGGCAGCCTAACGCTCTTTCCTAAGCCCGGCCCAAAGAAAAGAAAAAGGAAAAGGAGGCAGAAGGGTTGAGGGTCCCAAAGAAAGGTTGTAAAATTCAGGAAAACAGAAGCAGAACTAGAATTCAAGAGCCTAGCAACAGATGGAAAGGAAGTCTCTTAACCGTGGCCTGACAGGATGAGGAATTCTCCCATTTAAATTGCAAACGGATTAGAAAGCACCGCCTGTGTAAAAACTGCTGTCATATCATTAATCACTCACGTTCATTTTGATTTGTTGTTCAGAGTTCACAGATCCACACCAGGCCTCTAATATGCCTTTTAAAACCCTAGCCAGATCCACAGCAGGCCTCTAATATGCCTTTTAACACCTTACCAAACTTACGGGTCACCCCTGAACAAGGGCACGTGTTTGGCTTCACCCAAACCAACCTATCAACCACGGGGGTCACCAGCACAAGATGCTACCATTCATACTTTCGGTGGACAACAGTGTCGTGTTGTGGACGTGAGGGTTTGAGTGTCAAGAGACGTCATGAGACCTGTAAGCCCTGTATTGCTTGCGCTATTTTAATACATGAAAAGTAAATAAAACATATGGTTCGGATTACAGAATCTTCGTACATCAATATACGCCCTTCAACGCTGGAGAACTTGCAAGATGTCAAAAATATTAAAAACTATACAAAACAGCACTGGCTTTATTGCGCAATCTCACAAGTAAATAAATAAATATAATACGTAAATAAATAAATAAAGAAACAAATAAATAGGTATAGTTATTTGAAAGTCGTTTATCAGAGAAATACTAATTCATCCCGACTATGTGAATTAAAGAAGTCCAAATGTGTAGTCTTAACAAATTAACATTCACGCTAAAAAAATATTCGAGTACCAGGGTCCCCGAAATGACGAAGACTGTCTTAACAGATAGAGAGATCTGCTTTATTTCAAAAACCGCTTTACACACTCTTAGCAAATGCCAAACCACAAGGAATGGTGATTCTCATACATACTGGAACAACTACAGACATTACACAACACACACAAACATATATATATATATATATATATATATATATATATATATATATATATATATATATATATATATATATATATATATATATATATATATATATATAAATTTCTGATATATATCCACTGAGCCATACAAGTCCTTGGGTGCAGTTGCTCTCAGGTTCCAACTTCTTTAGACTTGTATGGCTCAGTGGATAACGCCCTTGCTTTCCACCTGAGAGACCTGGGTTCGATCCTGACGTGAGTCAGAAATTTATTTCTGTTCCACACGTGATTGTGTGTTGATGATTTCTATCTTATTCACTCAGAGGGATAATTCGCATGAAATGTTGTCTATTGGGTCATTGCTGAGTCGGGAAGTTGGGGAAAACTCGCTGGTATGCAAGCAGTCAGCTTGCCCAGGTAATTCCTTGGGTGCAGTTGCTCTCAGGTTCCAACTTCTTTTAGACTTGTATGGCTCAGTGGATAACGCCCTTGCTTTCCACCTGAGAGACCTGGGTTCGATCCCGACGTGAGTCAGAAATTTATTTCTGTTCCACACGTGATTGTGTGTTGATGATTTCTATATATATATATGTGTGTGTGTGTGTGTGTGTGCGCGTGTGTGTGTGTGTGAACACTGGACGTTCTGAACGTTTCCCTACAACGGTCTTATAGTTAAAAAAAAAAGTACTACAAAGACATTTACATATTGCCTGAGATTCTGAGCTTTTTATATCATGGCAGTTCTGACCCTTGACAAATACCATCAGTTCAATCTACATCAGTATTTTCTTGTTACTGTTATTGGTCAAAATGCCAACGCTTCCACCATCATTAAAGTTTACTGTACACGTCCGATTTTCCCCTTTTAGGATCAAGACGTCGAAATGAGTCACCAGGATAACTTCAACTCTCTCCCGAGCTAGGTCTTCTGACATTTCTCCATGATTTCTTCGACCTTCAATCATGTCTTCGTCCTGTTATATCCATAATTGCTCATTTTATGACTGGCTCTCTCCCCTAAGAAAAGAAAAAGGGGAATAAAAGTGCGCAAGCAAACCCAGGAAAGACCATTAACTTCTAATAAGCTTGACAGTTCCACTGAATAAAATTGCCTTGGAAAGAATGGAAAACACGCCAGAAATAAGATAGGTACAATGAAACTTACGGAAAAAAATAGAAGACGATTCTGAAAATGGAACCATAGAGGATAAACATGCATACAGCGAAAATAATGAAACTCAAAAGAAGAATTGTAATAAAACAGAGATGAACATAAACAACTGACTGAAAGCCAAGACGACAAGGATAAAAATGGAGAGGACACAGACAGCACACGTGCACTCTCGCGATGATCAAACCTTCACGGAGATGACTGCTAATACATTTGAGCATGCAATGGCCCTTTTCACATCCTAGGATATGATGCCTAGACCTTCAACATGAACTTTTCACAAGTAAATTCACAGTACAAGCTTTCAATATAAGGAGAACAAGTATAAAAAAGCACATGTTTTCAAGTATTCCGTAAAGTTACTTCAAACAGATCAGAACCAAAAGTTAACACGTAGCTGATGGATGATCAAGATGGTTTCAGGAAACGCAGAGGATATATTGAGCAGATAATTACAGCAACAAGCCAAAAGACGAAACGCAGACTCTGACAAAGCATTAGACACTGAGTCATGTACTAAGCTATGGAAAGCTTAATGATATGGACTTCCTAAAAGATAGGGATTTCCTCACATCACTGCAGAGGCTTCAGATTCTCAAAAGGCAATCGTTGCACAGTAACAGCAAATGGAAATCATAGGAAATCTATTTGAAGTCAAGACTGGCGTGATGCAGGGTGGGAGTCTACTACCCTTGTCTTTTATTTACATATTTTCAAGAAGAGCTGTTGATGAAACAACTCTGGGGGTATAAATTGATAAAAAGGCCACTCAAGTCTAGTGGATCTTGACTTTGCCAACGGCATTCTGCCCATATGCAATGTACTGGGGGACAGCAACTTGTATTACTTTGCAAGCTGAGTTAGAGGCAGAGTAAGGCTTTTCAATCACCACAAAACCAAAATAAACTTAGAACAACCTAACGAGTGTGCTGTTGGAGATGCGAGTGATACAGTTGTCAAGAGATCTCAGGTACAACCATCCAAAAAGATACTCTCACAATCATAATGACATTGCTATATGGGCACGAGCCACGGTATACAGTCAGGTGTGACCTATAAGGATTTGGCCAATATTGAACGTCGTTTGAGAAAGACATTAGAAATTAAGTGGCCGGTTTGAGGAACCATCAACGTAAATATGATACAACAGCGACAAGCAAATTATGATTAAGAAAAACACATAAAAATCTTCAAATTCCTTACATTTATAGTTACCCTCAAGGTCCAGAGATTAGAACCTCTAGGAGTTATGAGAATAAAATGTTTATATACACACCGAAACTCTTCCGAGAGAGAGAGAGAAAGAGAGTTATGAGAATAAAATGTTTATATACACACCACAACTCTTTAGAGAGAGAGAGAGAGAGAGAGAGAGAGAGAGAGAGAGAGAGAGAGAGAGAGAGAGAGAGAGAGAGAGAGAGAGGAAACAACCACAACTTTGCCAGGATAAGGGTTTCTTCGCGAAAGGAACCATCAGCCTTAGCAGAACATTTTAGGCACACTCAGTTAAATACCATTGTCTCTGACAAAAGCAGTGAATTATCATTATTTATATATATACAGTATATATATAATTTATATATATACATACAAACATATATGTATATACTATATATATACATATATGTATATATATATATATATATATATATATATATATATATATATATATATATATATATATATATATATATATATATATATATATATATATATATATTCTCTAACCGTTTGCAGCATGAACATAGAAATTACAAGCACGACATCGCCAGAATTCTAGGAACAACTTGGAGAGGATAATACCTTCCGGAATCCTCTAGAACCTTCACGACTGCAACTGAGAAAATTTTGATGTGGGCAGCACTTTATGGTAATCAGCTCAGGCCTAAACGAGGGCATCATCTGACGAAAATTATTTGCAAGCAGTCTCTACCTTAAAAAAAAAGAAGAGGAAGAAGAAAATATATAAAAGGCACCTTCTATATATGAAAATGTGTCTTCTGGGGAACTACTTGAAACGACGGCAAACGCTTCCCCATGTAAACGCAGCAAGGACCTTGATCAGTAGCAAGACACCAAATGTAAAAGATAATAGGTTACTGCTCAGACCATTGTCTAAAAAAGAAATCCATGGACCTGTGGGCCCACGAGAGAAAATACATAGTAAACAATTGAACCTGCAAATAGCGAGTAGTAATTCAATAAAATGCATACACGAAGCATCCGAGCCGAGCAAGGCTTATTTTCTTAAGCATTGTATGTGCAACTCTCCGCAAAACTGTGAACAAGTTAGACAATGTTTTATTTCACAAATTGGCAGGAAAACGGGTTCGGACATTTCTTCTGGGGTAATTAAATATTTTGTAATTGTTACTAATCTGTCAAAATCGCCTCACTAATCTGTCAAAATCGTCTCATATCCGCATGCTCCCCATCACTTGATGCAATACCTACTCGGATGAACCAGTGGCTGATAAAAAACACCGTGGCAACAGCCTAGCAGCGTGGGCTACACGGCCACGTAGTACGTCAAGGACGAGATGTAAAACTAAGCATCCAGCAAACACGACTTACCTCTTTGGAACTTGTGGAGAAACTGCCTGAGGGAAGCAGTCCTGGATTACGAACACAGGCCAAAATCATAAAACCGCCAAAATACAAAAAGATGGCGCTGGCTATAAAAGGGAGTTGCTGCAAGAAGGGCACTGATAGGAAAACAATGACCATTGACACTGCGACAATAACTCCAAATATAATGTCTTTGGTGCATAGATGCTTACAACTGAACATTTTCGCCAAATTTCAAAATCGCTTTCACGGTCGAATCTCACTTTATTTTGCACCAATCACAATCTCGATGAATACTGAATACTAATTAGGAGGTTCTTGGGATGTTGCGTTTAATATGAAAATGGTAAATTGTCAATCTAGAGAAGAGAGGGATTGGAGGTTTATCTTCTGCGGAAGCTAAGTGGTTTGTGTTCTACAATGGTGATGACTAACGAGTCAGAGCATGTAATACATTGCCACATAATAAATTCCCCTCAACTTATGTGAATCATCTTTTTTTCGGTTTAAATTTGTCAAATTCTAAAATACTGAACATAATTCAAGTAAATCTGCAATATTTCCAAACGATTTACAGTTCCGAGAGAACTGAAATAATGACGAAGACGTTTTGAGAAAGCTTCTGGCAACTACATTTTGAAGACAGCCCGTCCACTGGGAGAACAGGCAGACCTAACATACGTAATGCAAGGATTGTTCTCTATCATGCAATACATACATCCATCCTTTACCACATAACAAACGAAAACAAGAAGATAAAGTCAGAGACAACCAAACGCGCAAATGCAATTTTCTTAGAACATACAATTCTTGACACAGTGTAAATGAGTTTATGCAACTCAAGAGATGCATATGCTTCCCCGGTCTTTAGATAAGAGGAGAAATACATTCTGTTGCTTGTATGCATCCTTGTCCCTTTCACACCTTATTACACTTACTACCCACCTTTGGGCATGGGCCCATGCTGGCATAAACAAGCAAGAGAGCCAACAGGAAGCGTTATGGAAAATGTCAAAGCATGAGGTCACTCCCGGGAGAACTGTATGCGAGATAGAAACAAATGACTCATGTAAACTTACATTTCCTGGGAAACGATAGTCAAATGTAATCCCATTCAAATGGGAATGTATAATGACTTTACAGTGGGAATACACACACACACACACACACACACACCAGTAAAACTGCTGGAATTCCATCAGTAGGGGACCTAGGTGGGGCCAAGAAAATTACACAAAACTAATGTAACAATTCTGTAATTAGTAAAATTTACTATTTTCGAATGTATACATCTATGTGAATGAAGGAAAATAATAGTATTAGTAATTAGTAAACCTGTACTTGAAATTACAAAGCTCAAGTTTCAATTAATTTTCAACTTTTACTATATTCAAATGTATCAAATACTGTAATATAAATTTCTTCACAACCTTATATTTAACACTAGCCTAATTTTTATTATCAAGTTTTAATTTTCAACTATAGTATAATATCCTTGACACGTAAATATATCAAAATAGTGCATATAATCAATAACACAAAAGACTTATGCCCCTCCAAAATCTCATCAAAATTTCAACCTATCCCATTCCCTCTTCTTCGTCTCCTCTCCCTGGAAATTAACTCTAAGCAGCAGTAGCAAATTGCATTGCACTTATTCAAAACTTAACTATAGTTTCAATCACTTCATACGTAAATTGATAACATTAAATTGGATCAAAATATCATGAGCAAATATGTCATTTGTATTAAAACCCTATAACTATAATTCTGCTTTTGACCATCAAAGGGTTAGCTACAAAGAGAATTTCAACTGGGGGGGGGGCAAACATCTGACTAGGGGGCCCAAGCCCCCCTGGCTCCCCCATAGCGATGCCACTGACACACAAGGCACACACACACACACACACACATATATATAGTAAAACCCACAAAGCACGAAAATAACAAAACTTTAAAAATTATATTTTTCTTAGGATAAGAACCAGAGCTTTTATAAATGGAGTTTCTCACACAAGGGTGTTTTGGATGACACTGACTAACTAGAAAAATCAGAACCCTATTGTAGGCCTATGAGTCATGGCCTCCTCGTCCATTGTGAGAATCAGCCAGTTTGCTACAGATCAATACCCCTGAGATGGGAAAGATTGGAATAGCCATGGGTGGCAAATGAGGGTATATTCTTTTATGAAAGCTATGTTTTGTAACCCAGGAAAAATAAAAGTTATTTCTAAAATTTGTTATTTGTTCCTATGGGAATATGAGCCTATGCTTTCATAAATGGAGTTTCATCCTTGAGAGGGCAACCTTTCCCCAACTGTAGCAGGTGAGTGTGCCACAGTGGTGCCAAGTTACCCAGAAAGGTACCCTCACTGTCTCGGGTCACTACTTATACTCTACACACTCCCTCCCCCACGAAGGGGCTCTTGCAATACTCACCACATCCTTCCAGCACTCCTAGGGACCCTGTCAACTTTCCAGGCAGAGACCCCTCCCAAGGGTTAATACTCCTCTATATCACCTGATGAATTGCCACTATTGGCCCCAGGGTGAATGTGTCCAAGGAATTGTGCACCAGGTCCCTCAGGCAGAAAGATGTGAACTTGGACTGCCACTTCCACTTGCCCTTCTTCAGGACTGTAGCACAGAGTGATTCTTCTTGTAGGTGATGGAGGGACATATACCTCTGATATCACAAGCACTGACTCTGCCGAGGAGTGCCTCCCCACTATCCTTGGAATCGTCAGCCCTGGCTATGACTTCAATTAGCCAGAGTTCTTAGATACCTCCTTCTTATTCCTTCCCACAGTAACGAACAACCTCCTATATAAGGGTCTGAGAGGAGCTGTCCTCTTCAGGTACTGTCTCAGGGCCCAGATTGGACATAGTAACATTTCGTCCTTGTTATATTCAATGAAGTTCTTCGGGGAAGGGATTGAGAACCTCTTCAATTTTAGGTCAAAGGAAGTGAGGGGTTCTGAGCCTTGGCCATGAATTCTGGGACAAACTCCAAGGACAGGGAGGCTCACCCCTCTAGATGGGAGAAGTTGTAGGAGAGCCTTTGCAGTTCTCCAAACCTTTTGGCTGAGGTAAGTACCAGAAGGAATACCATCTTCAAGGTAAGGTCTCTGTAGGATGCCTTCTGCAGGAGGTCACACGAATGGATGATGTAAGCTGGTTAGGACCTTCGTAACAACCCCCACTGGGGCTTTGACCTCCCTCAGAGGGCACTTCTCGAAACCTCTGATGATGGCAGACAACTTCCAGGAGTTGGACAAGCCAATGGCCCTCAGCTAAAACACTTGGGTGAGGGCTGCCCAGTAGCCCTTGACTGCTGACACTGAGAGGGCCTTCTCCTGATATAGGTAGACGAGGAAGTCTGCCGCATTCTTCAGAGGTCTTGAGTGGATTGTGACCCCTTTGACAGCACCAACCCCAGAATTCAGTCCACTTTCCCTGATACAACCCAGTAGAAGAAGGTCTGAAGGTGTCTGTGATGTCTGCAGCAGCCTTCTTCAAAAACCCCTTCTTAAGGAGCTTCTGGAGAACCTCCATCTGTGAAGGCAGAGAGAGGACACTGATCAATACCTTCAGTTGTGGTCTTGCACTAGAAGGCTGGGCATCAGTGGTAACTCCCTTAGGACATCTATCAGCAGGTGCAGGTCTGTGTACCACCCTGCCTGAGGCCACAGGGGAGCCACCAGCATCATGCAAAGGCCCTGGGACTGGAAGAGTTTGTTGAAGACCCTTCTCATCTGGTTGAATGGTGGGAAGGTGTAGACACCCAGATTGTCCCACAAGTGCTGGAGGGCATCCTGCATTGCCCCTCTCTAGTCTGGGACTAGGGAACAGCACAGGGGAAACCTTGCGTTGTGGGCTGTGGTGCAGAAGTTGATTGCTGGGGCCATGCAAAGCTCCAACAGTCTGTTTGTCATTTCCTGATTTAATGCCCACTTTGTTTCTACAATTTTCCCCACCTGGGATGTACCTGGCCACCAGTTTCAGGCACAAGGTCGCTGACCACTCATGAGTCTTGAGTGCCAGATCACACAACTCTGGAGAGACTGTCCCTCTTTGATTGTTCACATAGGCCACTACTGTTGTGCTGTCGCTCACAGCAACTGCTGAGTGGCCTGCTTTATGGTGTTGGAAGAGCTGAAGGACCCACCATACTGCTCTCATTTCAAGGGCGTTGATGTGCCCCTCCCTCTCACTGGGGCCCCATGTCCCTGGAATGAACTTGCTGTTGAGGTGTGCACTCCAACCCCTTTGGGAGGTGTCAGAGAATACCAGTATCTTGGGAGGTGGCTTGCTGAGCGGTACTCTCCGCATGAGGTTGGCGGGGTCTAAGTTGCCCCTTACCTTCTCTGTCACTTCTGTGAGCTGGG
>NC_089777.1:37789036-37854036 GCF_040412425.1 Macrobrachium rosenbergii
ACAGAAGGTTCATCTACTGATGAACCCTCTGTGTTGGTGTCACGCCAATCGACCTGCACACCCACTGACATTCATTCTATATTGCACGCATCCTCTCACTATCCTGAATATTAAGGACTTTCCATTCCAAAACATCTTTCACGACATCTATTCAGCACTTTCTAATTTTCCTCCTTCCTCTCTTGTAACACTTCCTAATCATACAATCTTGACCTACTGATCTTCCTTTATTTCCAGACGACTATTTCATCTCAAAATGCTAAGCCATCTTTTCAACCTACACCATCCTTTTTACAACTACTTGTTTCCACATTTCTACCCTTTCAATTCTTCTTGCACCTCATATTCTATGGTAACTGTTCAGCACTACAGCTTCAACATTTGGCCGTAATTCATTACACATCTACATTTCACTTCCATAAAATAGAGCTAGCTTAAAAATACCTTCACACATTTCAACCCTCATTTCCATACAAACGCCATGTCCCTTCCCAATCCTTTACAACTTAATCTTCCTCACTTTACCTATTCTGCTACTTAACTCTTCTCTCAGTCTCCTATTCTCCATTATACGAATTAATTGCCTCTAGTATTCTCCATCAATATTAGTACCTATTACTCATTCTTCCGGGTTTCCATTTCCCTTCTAATCCTAATTCCTGACAAAATCGATTTTACTCTTAAATTTTTCCCCGTGTAAACTAGTTTTTTTTTTTTTTTACTACTTTCTGCAGTTTCTCTTCACCCTCACCATTCAGTACTGCATGACATGTAAACCTTAACCAATTGACGTTCTATTCACTAGTCAGTTCTTTATTCCACAACTTCTTTGCCCATACGTCTAATCTGCTTTCTTTTTCTTCTTTTACCACTCTAGTCACCCTTTGGTCTTCATGTCATGAAAGCAACTGCTACAACAACTGCTACCTTGCAGATGGACTTAGAATATGGAATCGTGAAGGAGAACAGTGTGAGCAATATAAGGAGTATGTAAGAAAAAGACATCAGGTAGGAATAAATTACAGAGGGTGGAGTTGGTACGGTGGAAAATATTGGAAAGATATGAACCCATATGTGAGAGCTACAGAGGAAGCAGTTTATACGAACATTTGGCTATGGTGTGTCAAAAAAGGAAGAAATGTATTAGTGGAATAGAGAAGTACAACAAGATTCGGTTAGGCAGAAGACTATGGCTTTCAAGGATTTGAAGATAGGACTTGTTCAAGGTACCGAAAAACGGTGTAAAGACGAACAGCGAGAAACTAAGATGTTATGCACAGCTACTGGAAAAATTTACAGAGGAGTTAATTATGAGGTTAGGAAGAAAAGAAGGTGAAAATTATATTTACAGAATATCAAGTGCAAGGTAAAAGCAAAGACAAGACCTGGGTCAATCAAGTGTCATCAAATATTGAGAAGAAAATATCTTACATTAGGACGATGGCATAAAATAAAGATGGTCATATTACTACAAGCATCTTCTGTCCAGACTAAAAGAAAGAGAGGAATTTGGGAGAGGGGGGAAATGGGAGATGGGAGGGCGTAGGGGCCGGAGATGGAATACCATCTATACAAGTAAAGAAGGCTATGAGTAAAATAAAGAATAGCAAAGTACCAGGCCCATCAAAAGCGCAAATTGAAATATGGAAGGTGCTTGCTACAGAGGAGGATGAATGAATACTGGAACTATCAAGGACGATCTGGGAAGAATAAGCAATGTTAAATGACTGGAAGAAAGTCTGATGATAAATGTTTAAGCACAGGGACATGTTATGGAATGTGGTAATTATTGAGGAACCAAACTAACAGAACATCTGTTGAACGTTTTAAAAAGAATACTTGACGAGAGACTAGGAGCAACTGTGAAGACTTTTCCAACAGGACAGTTTTGTTAGGAGAGGTACAGTTAAGGCTGGATGGTAATCGGAGGCTCTACTGTACATTAACAGACCAAAAGAAGCATTTGATAGAATACCAAGGGAGTCGTTTTTACTGTTTAAGAAAGAGGAAAGTGCCACAGAAGTAGGTTGAACTGTTATATACAATAACAAGGACAGGAGTAACAACAACCTGTGGCAAAACACTAATGTTTAAAGTCAGAGTTGGCTCTCAACAAGGATTGCCACTAGGCTCATTTCTGTTTGTCCTGGTGATGGGTCTATTGAGTGAAGGGATTAGGAATGAAAATCTGTTTATGTGCAATGCTTCAACCTACTAAGGGTCAGATGTACCACTAGCCACTCCTCTTCCCATCATTACATCCACAAACTTGCTCTTCCACCTACTCAGCATTAAGAGAATCATGCAAAGTTTTCCTAATTTTTTTCTTTCCTAAGTATACCTCTGTACACCCTTCCATGAAAACCCCATATTTATAATAATCAAAACCTATCACAAAAAATTTTCCACAAGACTCCATCTATTCTTAAATATTCCAGGGATGCCGTATTTATCAAAAATTCCATCTTTGTCATCTACCCTTGCATAAACCCACCTATCACAACCACATTTCATATTATCCAATCCCAGCCAGACTCATATTTAGATTCTTCAAAAACCTTGTTTATTCTTATTTTCCATTCCTATCCAAACTCTTCTCCTGTCATACACAATCTCACCCAAACAATCCTCGAACTAACCCATTTGTACTCTTTCACCCATCCCCAGAACAATTCCTGACTCTACAAATGCTACCATTTGTAGTGTCTTGAAGAACAGTGAATAATTACTTTGATGTCTAGAAGTTGGGTTACAGTTCAAATGTCGACGAGAGAAAAAAACTTAAAGAGATTCAAGATAGGCGCCTAGATCAGGTAACCAAGCGAAAGTATTGACACTTCCTTGCAGATTTGTGGCTAGCTTGTTTGTAACAATATATATATATATATATATATATATATATATATATATATATATATATATATATATATATATATATATATATATATATATATATATATATATATATATATATATAATATATATATATATTACTAAATTCTTGACTCAGAGCGACAACATTTGCTGAACAGCAGCAGGGATATGCAGTAAATGTGCCAAAAGTTGTCGAACTTCTAAGTTCCAGATGTCTTTTATTCCTCACAACGTTGCACTGTGGAACAGTCTCCCTGAGGCTGTTGTGCAATTAGAATTTCAAAACTTCAAGCGCAGATGCAATGCACTGCTACTATAAAACAATTTACACTTGTATTTTACTAGTATATACATACTCATATATAAAGCAAGGAGATCAACCATTAAAAAGAAAAAAAGATAATCTAAACCTGAGATATATATATATATATATATATATATATATATATATATATATATATATATTTACTAGTTTATCTTTTTTTTAATAACTGATCTCCAATAGACAACATTTCCTGTTGTCTCTATGTTACTTCTTTCAAATGAACAATATATTCTTTGGAGCTTGAATTTCAAGTCAATGACCCTCTAGTCTTGTCCCATAAGAAAAAAAGGTTCTGAATACTGGGCCATATAAGTATATGGAATATATATACTATATATATATATATATATATATATATATATATATATATATATACTGTATATATATAATATTTATATATGAAAAAGGGTTCTGAATATATATATATAATATATATATATATATATATATATATATATATAATATATATATATATATATATATATATATATAATATATATATGTGTGTGTGTAATATAATATTTATATATGAAAAATGGTTCTGAATATATATATATATATATATATATAATATATATATATATATATATATTTATATACACACACACACACAGTATGTGTGTTTCATGAATACATCCATAAAAGAAAAAAAAGGAAAACAATATTGTTAAGCCACAGGTCCTACTCAGAAGTAATAAAAATGGAGGTGCCGTGAATAGAAAAAACGCAAAACAGTTCTATAACAATTTACATTGCCAAAGAAATCAAGAGTATGTAGCTCACTACAAAGACTTTCTCGTAGGTCCTTGTTTAACAATTGTCAGTACACATAATGGAAGAAGTTTACAAATGCTTAAAACTCGTAAAACATCTGAAACTCAAACACTGAAACTAATATGAATGATAAATCTGAACTGCCTTGATTTTCAAAGTAACGGGAGCAAGGAGAGAGAGAGAGAGAGAGAGAGAGAGAGAGAGAGAGAGAGAGAGAGAGAGAGAGAGAGAGAGAGAGAGAGAGATCATTCACCTGACAGTCCGACTGCTATGCATTATTTTTTCGGATACTTCAAACTGGTGAGAACTCTATCTATACTAATAAAACTTGTGCTGCAACAATCCAAGCTCCGACTGAGCCCTAGGAACTAATAAACGATTGTTTATCATCCCCCACGAACATTGCAAATGACTGAGGGAATATTCAACATCTCCGCACATGTTCTCCACACTCCTCGAACATACACACACATACATATATATTCTATTATATATATATATATATATATATATATATATATATATATATATATATAACAGAGAGAGAGAGAGAGAGAGAGAGAGAGAGAGAGAGAGAGAGAGAGAGAGAGAGAGAGAGAGAGAGAGAGAAATGTATGCCATCCAAAACAACCTGATCACAATTCTGTTCTAATTTCTCCAACCTTGAACTGCGTCTTCACTCAGGTCACTAGTCTCCTACTCCGTAACCTTTACAAGAACCTTTGGAGTAGAGAGAGAGAGAGAGAGAGAGAGAGAGTTAAAACCAATATGACCCAAGTTGAAGGTATGTCCTCAAAACTCTGCCCAATTTGTTAGTAATCATTCCGAATAATTTCTTGTAAACATGAACTTGCACCAATGGCGCCACAAAAACAAAAGATCCTGGAAGGCGCAACTGACCCAGTTTTTTATTGCTAAGTTAAAAACAAAAAGTTAGTTCTCACGTTTATTTTGCACTGTAATTTCGGGAGCAACAACTTAAGATTTTTTTCTTTTTACTGAAATTTTTATTTTATTTACTAATAAAAATACCATTCGATTTATGAGTCTTCATTGCAGTTTTTGCTACTGTGTGGTTGACACTCAAATTCCACTGCATTCGATCATTTTTCAATCATGATTATACAAACCACTTTCGTGTGGAAATTCGTCACAGTTTTTCAACAACATCTTTCTTAAATTTAAAGTTCTTCTGCACAACTTGTTTTCGAATCTGCCGCGTTGATGACCATAATTGTTGTGACGCCACTTAGAAATAAATATTTCAGATCTCTTCTCTTAAAAGAAAACTATGTAATATCGGAACTGTAAAAACGAAGGGCAAACATTCTTCTAATAATGTTTTGTCAGTCATATCAGAAATAGGTTCTTGAGCTGTGCGAGCCAATGCGGTCCGTAGCATACCTGTTTGTAATGTCAATCGCTCTCATTTTATGTACTATTAAAGCTTAAGAGTTCGACATAAAACTTATAATTTATAAGGGTAAGAACCAAAATTTATCCTGCCTTTCAACATCTAGTTAAAACCATCAGCAGGAGAAAGTCAACGAAATAAACATTCCCATATTATAATTCAAATTAAACCAATTTTAACGTAGAATAAACTGAAAAGGCCACGAATTGCAAACCATGCTCTCGAAGAAAAGAATACCAGCGTAAGGAGGAGGAGAAATAAAAACAACAGAGATAACACAGGAATAAAGATAAGCCAACACTGATATTGCAAAAGTTCACGCGTACATAAACTGCTAAACGAGTTGTAGCCTAAATAAATTTTTGTGGTCCTATACATCATCATAAAAGTACACAACGTGAAAAGCACTGACGGCGCTACTCCCTACGGGGTACAGTTGATCAGAGCACAGTGGAGATTGTTTTGTAATAAAAGTTTTATCAAAAACTTATATCCGAACCTTTGAAAAATATGAAGAACTTGATTCTGGGTTCAAAAATCGTCAAACTGTAAGTTAAGTATGGAAACCCTTTCGATATACAGTATGCTTATGTTACGATCTCAACAGCGCCTGCCCCAGCCAAATGACGTCAGCCGGGACTTAGTCATAAGACTATTCATCTAGCCGTGTGTCAGAGACCTACAGTAGGTTTCCTCCCTTGACAATTACCCCGAGATATGGATAGAGAAGATCACGCATTAAAACTGGCTTCGTGGATGACCGGAGGTTCGAAAGACATTCATCTGTATATGTTTTTGGGTTCGCTGTTCCTGCAGTTCTTGAGAATTTACCAGAACCCTGGCATTTACGGTAATGTAGAACTGATTAAACAAACAAACACATATATATACATATATATATATATATATATATATATATATATATATATATATATATATATATATATATATATATATATATGTAGATATACACAGTAATGTAGAATAGAGTAAACCAAATGTATCTTTACACCTGATTAACACTATACACACACATAATATATATACATATACACATATTTATAACATCAAATTTACAAGTATCATCTCCAAATGGAACTGTATATCCTTAAAACCAATCTCTCTCTCCTCTCTTGAAGGTCTCTCCTCAAAACTCTGCCCAATTTCTCTATATATATATATATATATATATATACATACATGAATGTCTATTACTGTAATACCAACAAAATATGAAGATAAAAATGCCCATAAAACACTGTTTGAACGTTGCAACCATATATTTCTCACATGATCACTGGTAAAATATGGACAGATGAAATGTTACAAGAGTATATATACAAAGCATATGTGGGTGTGGCATTAAGTCTCTGATTGTGTGTTTTTGTGACCGTTCCCAAGAAACTTGAGCAACAAATTAAAAAGACTGATTAGGAACAGTGTATGGAATAATCTTGGCCTTTTCAACAATAATGTGCTGAACCTCTCTAACCATCCCCTCACGGCAGAAGAACAGACGTTCTAAAATCTTGGGGTTTCATTCCCGCCAAGTCCTGAGAGTAATCTTAATTTCTTAATTGCTTTGATAAACATTTTGCAAAAAACAATTATGACAAAAAGATGCTTGTCTCAAAGGCATTTCTTTAATGTCTTGGAGCAAAATAACAAAAAAATTCTTGAGCTTCCAAAATGCTGTCGTAGTTAGTTTAAGGATCGCCTAAAAAAAGCAATAATCTTTAAAAAACTTATATTTGCTGAAAAAAATGCTATGGCTTTCGTATAGGGTTCAAGAATGTGTCCACGAAATATTATGCTAAAATTTGCCGTATTTCTCTAGTTATGGCCTAAAATGTAACAAATAACTATATACCCATAAAACACCAGTAGAAGAAATGATTTAGTCTGGTATAGTTTTTGGAGAATATATTACAGAAACTTCCTTTGAAATGAAATGTATAATGTCAATAATATCCTACTGCACCTTTTTAGTTATTCCTAGCCATGAAACGCTACACGCGTCATACCATGACGCCGACTGTGGTCCGAGAGTTGCCTATAAACTTCAAGCTAGAAGGACACGTTTTCATGCTCGCTAGCCTTGACTGAACTCTGTATTTTCTTTGTTTTGTTTTTAATGCCTAAAAGGTCCAAGAGTTCACTTATATCCGAACCTTTAGAAAATATGAAGAAGCCAAGTGGAAAAGTCCAGTCAGAAGTAGAAGAAAGAGTTCAAGAAATTAGTGCCATAGAGGGAAATGGAGCGATCTCAGAGCGAGCTGTCGCCCATCAAACGACGTAGGCAGCGATCTCTGTGACCAGAGACCAACCATCATCCACCCCTAAACGCCTCTTTATTTGTTCATCACTGACCAAAGGCAAAAGATATTTTAGAAAAGAAAGCAGTAGCTCTGGCTGATATTATAGACGATCCTGAAAATAAAATGATCATAATAAGTGAAGCAAGACTTGATGAATTACTTGAAATCACGAACCCTAATTGTGAATGAAAAGTAATTCCCAGGATCCATTTGGCAAGGGATGGATTCATGAGACACTAATAAAAAAGTGTAGGCAACTATGATACCTAGAGTAATACCTTTGCAGCAAGATCAGACAGGGGACCAGGAACCTAAAATTTATAAGAATGTGTCTTAGGTCTTTACATAAATAATCAATTAATATTCTTATTTATAATCATTTTGCATTAATTAATACCCAAAAAATAAAAATTAAAACCATAGAATTAATTGTAACACAGTCTTTGAAGTCCCTTTTACTTTTTTATGTAATTAAAACTTTGAAGGCCCGTTTCAAAACATAAGTTTTTCACCTTCAAAATGTATCTCCTCCCTTAGTATTGGACCAATCTAAATGAAATTTCATATATAATATGAGGAAACATGGTGGATTAATTAAAAGCCGGGGATTTTTAATATTTTGAGTTTCTGATTTTTGGCAATTTTATTTCTGTAATTTTTCCGAAAATTTATTAAAAAAATAAAAATTCATATCTCGAAAAATAATTGAAAAAATCAAAAATCCCGGAACTTTGTATCGAAGGTCCATATGTGTTTTATACGTGGTTCAAATCTCATCCTGGGGTTTCAAACAAAAAACAAAGGAGGAGATGCATTTTGAAAATGGCCATTTTTGGCCGAAAATGCTCTGAAAAAAACCTAAGGTCACTGAACAAAAATTTTTTCCCAGAAGTTCCACACAATATCCTTTAACAAACCCCTATATATCAACAACCTGTCGTTAAAAATTCCAAAATGCCGATCCCCTTAAGAAGAAGGGGGATATTATAATCACAAAATCTGACAAAGACGGGAAAATAGTTCTCTTAGATAAGGAGACATACATCAATAAAGTTCAAGAACTTCTAAACGATTCGGAGACCTAAGATAAATTAACGAAAAATCCCACAACAAATATTCCCGTCCTATTTAACAAATCAGTCAGAACCTTATTTAGGGGGCAATAAGAAGAGCACAGAATTACTAGAGACATTCAAGATAATCAACCCCTCTCTCCCCTACTTTTACGGCCTTCCGAAAACACATAAAGATGGGATTCCTTTACGCCCCATAATCCAGCAGGGGGACTTTCATGTGTAAATTATCCAAATGGCTTGCATACCTGTTATCACCTTTTCTAGGAACCTTCTCATCCTCCCACGTCAAGCATGCAGAGGATTTTATACATAAATTCAATAGTTTAAACATCCCCTTAAATAACATCAAATTGCTTAGCCTAGACGTCGAGTCATTATTCACTAAAGTCCCGATCTCCGACATGTTGTCTTTTTTAAAGAGGAAATTACAACCATATGAAGACCATTTTCCTCTTGGCATAGATAAAACTCTAAAACTTATCAACCTCTGTGTAACTAAAAACGTGTGTTCTTTCAATGGTAATTTTTACGAACAAAAATTTGGCTGTAGCATGGGCAGTTCCCTATCACCCCTTCTAGCAAACTTGTACATGGAATATTTCGAAACAGAAATTTGTCGTCTATCAAACCCCGTAATATGATCTGGCTTAGATACGTGGATGATATTTTTACTTTCTGGGACAACAGCTGGGGAGACTTTAATGAATTTTTTAATAGACTAAATTCGCTAGTTCCGACCATAAAATTCAAAACGGAATGGGAAAAGGACGGAAAATTGCCGTTCCTAGATGTACTGGCCATAAGAGAACAGAACAGATATGCTTTCACAGTATATAGGAAACCCACTTTTGCTGTTTCCTACATTCATTTCTTAAGCTACCACGATGTCTCCGTAAAGATCATGGTAGGGTGCAACTTATTCCTCAGGGGGCTTAGAATATGTTCAAATGGGTACCTAGGCAAAGAATTCAACACAATCTGCCAACATCTAACGCAACTGCTCTATCCACTACACATTATCGAGAGGGCTATTAACAAAGCGAATAAAATATACTACAGAGGTCCCACTCACAACGGACAAATAGATTTTAACAACAAAATAAAGCTTCCGTACGTCGGAAACATCCAAAAAGCCACCGAACAACTCAGGTCTAACAATCCTTTTATTTTTCATTATCCCAAATCCATCAGGAACTCACTCATTAACGTATACTTAAATAAATAAAGGGAAGAAGCCGGAGTTTACAAGATTCCGAGCAGCAATTGTAATGAGATTTACGTGGGGGAGAAGGGTAGATCCCTCTCGCAAAGATTAATAGAGCACAAAAGATCAGTACGGTATGCTTCAGAGAGTTCGGGGATTTTCCTACATATCAGAGATCCAGGCCATTCCATAAATTGGAGCGGGGTGGAGCTGATCTTCAAAAGTAGCTGTCCGTACAAAAGAAAGATGCTGGAATCTGCTATCATCAATCAAACCACAATATGAACTTGTCGGGAGGACATTGGAAATCGGACGACATCGACAGTTTAATCCTCAGACCTCTTCTGAAGAAGGTGTTCCAGGAAACACGACCACCAGCCGCGTCGCCAAACTGGAGTTAATGAGGCCAAAACCACTACAGAGTTGTTTACTTTCCCTACTTTTTGAGAAACGGTCACCTGCATGCCATTGGAGACTTAATGCCACACCTACATATGCTTTGTATATATACCCTTGTAACATTTCATCTGCCCATATTTTACCAGTGATCAGGGGCACAGAAGGAAGTGCTCGAGAAATATATGGTTGCAACGTTCAAAAAAGTGTTTTATGGGCCTTTTTATCTTCATATATATATATATATATATATATATATATATATATATATATATATATATATATATATATATATATATATATATATATATATTTAAATTCACCTCATGCAGGTGAATTTAAAATAGATACTTATTAGTTACACAAATTCGTGATCACTGAAACAATCTAATATACAGCTACATCAAGTAATGGGGTTACTGAAAGTTACTACAAATTTGAATACAGTACTGTAAAAACCCAATAATTTCTAAACTAACCCAAGAACTTCACCTGATAGCTGAAATATCCCTACAACCTAAAACAGGAGTGTCAGGATTTGGATGACACAAAATTGGCAGTTTCAGACATTTACTCCCAGCAATAAATTATAACACCAAATCACATCAGTAACTCAGGGAAGCCTTAAATTACACTTGATTAATTAACCTGAGAAGTTTTCTGACCTGTCCCAACAGAGAAGTCAAATTTTTTGTGTGGAATGCACTATTATGATAGCTTTTTCAATTATAGTAATAATATTGGTGACAATTACAACACAGCAGAAGTAAGTTACAGCAATCTGTACCTGAATATGGAAAACATGAGTTTCCTGGTGCAAAGTACAGATGACATACAATATAAAAAAAGGTTAATGCAGTAAGCAGCCTCTGGGAATATGACAACCAAATAATTTGACAAGTCATTACTGGCTAATGTTTCATTTAATTAATGAGCGATTTTCACTTAGATGAGAGAGGAACACAGGCACATTAAAAACATAACACTAAGTAACATAGGCTACTATATAACTAACAACTGGACAGCTTGATAAAAAAGACAGAACTAGAAAAAAAATAATGAAAATAATATTCATTTAGACTATAAACCCTACAACATGAACAAAATAAGAGTGTATAAAGTTCCCTCTTCATCTAATGACTTAAATACACATGATACCAAGTTCTGATGGGAACTCTACAACTAAGGATTTCAGAAAACTTCTTTTGCTTTTAGTTTCCCTACCCTAAAAATATGACATCCATTTACTTAAAACATTAATAACCAAAAGTTCTAGAGTAGACAATGAATAACTACCACCCTAAAACAAAACTCCTTGTATTTTAATAACTTCCTTACATTTTTATCTATTTATTTATTATTTTTTTTATTTTCTAGTCACTAATCTCTTCTTTCTGTACTTCCTATTACCTGTTGCTATTCTTTCCAATGAATACCATATTCTTTGGAAGTTTTAAATTAAACTCAATGGCCCCATTGGGCTTGTTCCTTGTGAATAGGGTTCATCTGTTCAATAATAATAATAATAATAATAATAATAATAATAATAATAATAATAAAAAGCCTTAGAAAACTTAGCTTCCACTTGGATAGAAAGCCAGGTTATTGCATAATGAATTACCAACAAGCAATTCAGACAGTTAAATTTCTCACACAATATACAGTATTGTACAGTATTACCTTTGATTAACTAGATGTTCTAAGTAAACTATAAATATACTTTTTTTGTTTTATAATCATGATACCTAACTGTATCTATGATTTATATGGCAAAATCTGACAATTTTCATGATGCATTAGTCTAAACCTTTACTACACTGTGAACTAAATCCATTATTTAGGTCAAGTCAGGATAGCTTCTGTATCTATATACCTGAAACTAACCTGGACATAGCTTACTACAAGTCAGATCAGCCTCTGCAGACTAACTGAAACTAACCTGGGCATAGTCTACTACATTATAAGAGTTTTAATTTATTCCAGTGATTTCCTTAGCATATTTCTTCAATATTAAGATAGCTAGGCCTAATTTTCAAGCACTAAAATATCTTTCTGCCAAACCTAGTCTAGCTTATTAGCATGGAGGAGCATGGAATAGCTCTCACTCTCTGATGATTAAGAGGTGACTGGCCAGGTCATACTCAGTGTCAGGGGCTTAAGTGACAACTGACAAGGCAGTATCCCTCTTAAGTTTCAATTAATTTTTTATATACCCTAATTTCCAATCCTCTAGTGATAACAGAAATTAAACACGGGTTAAAATTTTCCAACTGTTTTTTAGTTTTCCATGGTAGCTAGCCTAGGCCTATTTCACCATTGATCAGGGGCTGGGGACACCTCACAAACATTCAGTTGAGGTAAGTACCTTAAGGTAAGTAAGAGAACTGAAATCAGAAATTTCAACTTTACATAATGAAGTGTCCAGGAACTCAAAAGATAACACATGCTAGCCTGAGCATAAGCTGACCTGAAGACTAACTAAGCTTACTTATTTGTTACTGTTGTGTTGGTCTGCACAACTGTACAGCAGACCAATAAGATATTACAAGTATAGGCCTAGTAGGCTAAGTTTACTAGAGACTAATTTAACCAAATTTGGGATGAAAAATTAGCCAATTCCAAATTTTGGTCAATTTTTACTTCTATAACAGGCCCATTCGCATGAACACTGTTTAGTACCAGTCACACAGGAGTGAAAGGTGAAACGTAAACAGACTTTAAATATCTTGGTAATGATAAACTGGGGGTAGATTTCATTGTGCTTTTTATATTGAGCACATTGAAAAGACTTAGGGGCAAAGAAAAATCCAATATCCAGAGCTGGTATTAGCCCAAGAGATGCTAGGGGGATGCCACTTACGGATGACGGCAATATTATGCATTTGCACTTTAGTAATGGAACCAATATTTTCTTGCTCATTTTTTTGACTTGTCACCTAATGTTATACATGGTTGTAATCACCTTGTGTTGCAGATTAATAATCAAAAATAGAATATAAAATACTTTTAAAAACTTATATTTAAAAAGAATATTTTTTTGGAAAGAAAACATTTTTTCAAAAACCACTTTTTAGTTTTGGAATGCTTCGTGCAGTATTTTCTGAGACAATTTCAAATTTTTTCATGACAATATTACTCCTTAGCTATTCAAGAAACAACTATAAAAGTACAAAAAATATACAACAGTTATTAATTGGTTGAATGGGAGTATATATGTGTGTATGTTAACTGTCATATGCACACTAACTAAAAATCCAATATTACTATCCCCACTGTCATTGTAATTATCTATCTCACTATCATTATTTGATGAAAATGAATAAGCATCATCATCAAAAGCCATTATCTCCAAAATTCACAGAAAAAACAAAGATTTATTAAAATCTTCTACCGTTGCTCAACTTCACGATACTTTCCTGATGGAAGGTTTACAATTTTGCTATTTTTATACCTATGATTAAGAGAAATCTGGCATCTTTTATGTTCACAAGTGAGCTAAATGGCTGCTGAGACTGCTGACATCACTCAAACAGAGATAAAGGGAGGGACTAAATTTACCGCTATATTTGAAAATAAAGTGTTGATAATATTGTTGTCCTAGCGCAACATATAACGCGTCGATTCTAGCGATGACCAGCAGCACCTTGTGGGTTAAAGTAATAAAAAAAAAAGGGTTAAATTCCACTTTAAACCATTATCACATTTTATACCTGAAAATATAATTTTCCTGTTTTAATGCACTGTAATTATTACTGATGTTTTGCTTCTTTTGCTGTCAAGTTTTATGGAGCCGCTGAAAGTCCGCGGGACCCTACTTTTGGTGCCAAAAATTTCAATATCATATAATAGTTTAAATCAAAATAATACAAACAAAATACAGAATATTTTTACTTTTACTTAGGCCTACTGAAGCGTCTTCAGTATTAATTTACTCTAGACTGTAATTTCATTTCGGGCTTGAAAGTATAATTTTTAAGAACAAATGCAGGGTGAGAGGTCAGGGGTACTGTAGGCCTGATAGGCATTTAAGAGGGAATATGACCTAACCAGACTTATCTTTACCTAACCTAACTTCGGACACTGAGGGCGCGGTGGGGGTTCATGGCTTCATTTTCCCCCCACAATTCATGGCTTCATTCCCCCCCCCGCCCAATTAAGGCAAAAACAAACCTAACCTTATCTAGAATGCCATGTCCTGACCTTACCTTCCTAAGTCCACTTAATTCGCCGTGCTAATAGCCTGATAAAGTCATTCAGCAAACTACCCGTGTACCCTGGATTGGAGGAGTTTGGGTAGGTCATTGGTAGACGAAACTAACGTCAGAAACGTTCAAAACACACATTAACACACAGGAAAATATTTTCAAGTCCCATATCACATATATTATAATAAGCAAGGCTAAGTCAGCATTTTGATTACTCGGTAAAGTCGGGATAAGGTTCATAATCTATCCGTAGGTCAGATGGTGTGAGTTACTAGGCTATTGTAAACATTGAAGTTCCGTAACCATTATTATCCGTTTATTACCATGTCAGTCATCTACTAATGCCTAAAAATTAAGGACATATAAAATTGCAATTATCTAACACTAACTTTGTTAGAATTCACAGCCATAACGCAATAAATCCAGCGAAGTAACTGACAACAAAATTGCACAAAACATGCCTACACTTGCTCACTTGGTTGGTTCGGAACTTCGGGGACTGGGTCACGGCATTGCCTCTGTAACGGCGCCTCCGTTGCTCGCGTAGTTTCCTAGTTTTGCATATTTCCTTGTATTTTATCTTGTCTTTTTCTCTGCATAGGACGCAAGATTTACCTTTTATTTACAATATACAAAGTACAAAAACTTTCTAACTAATTCGTGCATTTCCTCATCACAGGGTTGTAATTCAACTGCTTATTTTTCTGTATTCCTGGCAAAATAACTTCCACTGGGTTAAAGCCTCTCCTGTACATTTATTTATCATTTCTAGTGAATTAATTTTTGCTCTGAAAAAAGAAAGCAGATACAAAACTACTGTCGTATATTTGCTCTTATTTATTTTTTCCCCGTTTCTTGTATACAATTTTCTACATAAAAGATGCTCATGTCTCTCCTTAATGTGACAATAACTACTTTTTGTGTACTTAGTATTTTCCTATATATCCCTTTTCAATCATTTGCAACTTTTCAGTTTCTAATTCTAACACATTGATTGCAATAGTACCACACGCTAAGGAAAGAATTTTAATATCTTTCCCAAAATACTTTTCTACCATCATTCTGTTGCAATTCTTTGTGTTTGTTTGAATATATTCGTCAAACTATTACAGTAAGTTTAATTCCTATAATAAGATATATTTCTATTACTCTGATTCCATCTATGTGTTCTGGTTTGTCTTTCGTAATATATACTAGAATGTTACTTTTATCTTTATTGCACATCCACCTTTTCCCCTGCTTTTATTAAAAGGTGTATATTATGTTTATGTCCTCTGTATGTTCAGTTATAACCAGGAAAAGACTGGAACAGTAGTAGTAGCAGCAATTTAAATGAACTCAGAATAAATCTATTATAGATCTCGATCTGGTGGAAGAATTACATTTAACATCAAGCTATTATAGAAATCATACGATAGGTATTTGAGAACCAAAGTACCTATGCCTTATGGAAAATATCTTTGAATGAATAAGATTTCTTAGCTGCTTTATATTTGAAATGCAAGAGATCATTTTTTTAGGTGTGTTTTATGCTGATAACACT
Organism: Macrobrachium rosenbergii; assembly: GCF_040412425.1. Taxonomy (NCBI): domain Eukaryota; kingdom Metazoa; phylum Arthropoda; class Malacostraca; order Decapoda; family Palaemonidae; genus Macrobrachium; species Macrobrachium rosenbergii. Next base: position 37,805,166 of record NC_089777.1, read on the forward strand.
ATACAATGGTGGTTTGCTATATAATTACATTAAATACCATAAAGTTGGTGGCATTAGGGTTAAAAGTATTTCTCTGCTGAATAGAAAAGAAAATAGAATTTAGGCCAAAGGCCAGTCGCTGGGACCTATGAGTTAAATCAGCTCTGAAACGGAAAAATAAAGAGCAAAAAGGTTTGCAAGGTACACAGGAGGAATACATTGCAGTTGCACTATTGTTAGGAGAGGGTGGAAAGTAAGATGGAAGAAAGAGAATATGAATGGGGGCACATTCTCTGCTGAAAGAAGCTAAAGGAAGATGATCGGACAATATGTAGTCACACGAAGAGGAAAGAACCACTTCCTGTACTTTTTTAATAGTTGGTCCTGGGATTCTATTATATAACATTGGGAACCAGTATTTAAACGTCAGTAAGTCCTAAGATCTGGTTCCAGTGGCACTAACCTTCATTATTTCTTTAGGTACAAGAAGCCTTAAGAACAAAAACCAGATTTTCTTGCATGATTAACGCTACTATCATTCTTACATAGTTCTAACCTAACCTTCCCCAACAACTCCCAGCCTATCATTCGATGTGATTAGATGTGTCATGATTTCTCTCCACTTTCATTTGCCCTGTGCACTTGTTGCTGTGTCTTTTGTGGTCCAGGTTTTCCTTTACATTTTTGATCCATGCTTTTCACAGATTTCCTAGTGCTGTTTTTCCTGTTATGTTCATATCTACTGTACTACTTTTCTAACTTCTCATAGCATGTCAAAACCAGCTCAAGCTTTGATCTCTTGGTCTACTTTCCAGCCGTGAAACACACCATGCCTCATTATTATATGATCTTTCTACTATGCTCCAGCCATAAATCTTAGCTTTCTACAGTCACACCTTCCCAAAACTCCAATTTTCCTTGTCAATGTTCATCACTGCTACAAATAAGTACTGTTGGCCGTTTATACACACGTTCTAAGCTCTTTAAAAAAATGACTGCTGGATGTTAAGTGCTGTATGAAAGAAAGCTGGATACAAAGGCATCTAAAATTATCAGAATAATTAAGCACTGCAAAATTATTTATAAGAATATAGTTTTACTCCACCAGGATTTCATATTCTTACCAGTTAGAACTATAAGGGCATGTTCTGACCATCGGTTGTCTAATAAATCGCAACTTGAAATCTTTTCTTTTCACCGGACAAAATGAACATTGTGCTTTTGAAAGATAGTCCTAGGGTACATATGTCCAAGACTTGTTAAAAGTTAAGTATATCTTAGTTTAACCAGACAACTGAGCTGATTAACAGCTCTCCTAGGGCTGGCCCGAAGGATTAGATTTATTTTTATGTGGCTAAGAAACAATTGGTTACCTAGCAACGGGACCTACAGCTTATTGTGGAATCCGAACCACATTATAGCGAGAAATGAATTTATACCACCAGAAACAAATTCCTCTTGTTTTTCACTGGCCGGTCGGAGATTCGAACTCGCGACCAAGACTTGTTACTTGCTGTCTATTGACATCAGGGCACTTGGACAAGCACATTATATTGTATTATTAATCTATGGCATTCTCTACACTGGACTAGGCCATGAGAGCCAGCCATTAGATAGCCAAGTGTGGACAGTTTTCAGGCAAGATAAGACTACTGTACTTCTTAATGCCTTTCTTTCTGCATTGATGGCAGCCATAATCACCACTGTGGATTTAATCTGCTCTAGTTTTACATAATGCCTCATAATCACAAGTGATTCATGAAATATAGTACAAGCAGGTTCCAATTTTAATGCTAAGAATTAATTTTCGGTGAAGTAAAGGCTTTACAAATTACTAAGGTAATATTATCATATTCTGTTCATTGTTTAATATCCTAACTCAGTATTTAAAAATCTGGTAATGAAGTACAGTGTTCAATCTGAATTAACTAAAACACACAGAGTAAGTAAACAGGTTTATTGGTAAGCTACAGATTAAATGAACATGGAACAGGTCACACTGCCGTACAGCGCTATGTACCTCACCTCGGTGTACAAAAGGAGTCCAAACACAAGGCATGAGCGGCTTCACGTACACAGTGGACCGCGCTTGTATCAAAGTAAGAAAATGTAGAAAAATCTTGGTGACTACCCATTCACAAAATTTCCACACAACATTAAAAAACATATTTAAATATTTTTCATGTTATTTTACAAAACATAAAAATGTATAAGGGCAACAAAAATTAAAACTAAGTCTAGTTGGCATAGTGGGGTCATGACTGTGGTCCATGAGAAGACTGTGGGTTTTCACATCAAATTAGACTGCAGTTACCCACCAGTTATACCTTTCACGGAGACGGGAAACCCCACCAATTCTGCCAGTTACTCCATACTTACAAAAATTAGAAAATGCTTCACCAAACACTCATAAAAATCCATAGTTACAAAAAGTTAGATGTCCATGGTGGAGAAATAACAAAAATGAGTCAAAAGTAGCAAAAATTGCTATAAAACTGGCTATTATCATGACGATGAAAGAGAACTATCATCGTAGTCATCTGAATCATGCTTAATGCTGCAAATGTGTCGCCTGCCAATCAAGAGATACATTCATATAAGCAACCCTGGCAAGAAGCATTTCTGGGCATAGCCTGTAATGCTAATAAGGCTGTGCCCTCTTGCTTCCTCTTGACCTGCCAGGCTTGGAGAAGGGTCTACATCCCATTATAGGAGCTTATATTCTGTATTATAGGCACAAGTACAACGGATGAATACCAATGATAAGATGTAAACCCACTTGTATAACACTGTTCATATCAATACACGATCCGAGGTGCAGTTGTGATAATTTTTGAAACACTTTAGTTCAACCCTCTCAGCTGGCAGGCTGGCAGGGGTTTCAGGATTGGGCACACTAGCAGCACTAGCAGCTGTAATAGTAGTAATATTGTATTAATGATAATAGTAGCAATCATCGTTCACTATTGGGGATGCTCCACCATGTCTCTCGCCAGCTTCCGCCTACCACTGACATGAGCCGGGAGTGAGTCCCTACTGACAGCCACAGGAGCTGGAAAAAATATATATTATTTTATACATATTTCTTTTATTATATACAAATCAATTATATTACGCATCATTTACGTACCAGTCGTGACTCATCACATGTACATACTGTACAATATTATTTTATACTCTGTACTATAATTTGACAGGTTCATTGACTAAATTGGGTTTCCCTCCTGTGAGCTGCCAATAAAGATGCACGTCCTTCAACTAGGATTCTAGTGTTCAATGCACAAAAATAATAATCCCAAACAAAAATAATTTTACAATATTTCTATTATTAAACAACAAACATTGCCTCCTCCTTTATACATGCATGGGAACATAAAACATCCAATTTTGATATTACATAAGTCTTTGTCCAGGATGTATACAGCATATCAATATTATAAATTTCTGTTTACAATTTGCAAATGTTGCAAATCTTTACACCATTCTTGTACCTGAGCATAATAACAACTTGTTGCTTAAGAGGTGACATCAAATTTGATGAAATTCTATAAAAAGTTATAACAATTTTAATTTCTGTGCAGACAATATAAATTGTCAATATTACCACTAATGTGTTATGATCAAATAAGAGCTAAGATATAAAAAATGGCCAATAAGAGATGATGATCCACCATCCAACACATGGTGAAATTCACTGAAGGGTGTGTTGTCTATCACACAATTTAAAGGTTTTGGGCACTTTGCATCTATCAGGTGACTCCCACAATTCCCTGTTTGTGGCCACATGCAGGACGCTCTCTCACCTCCACAACGAGGCAATAGGCGCCAAGATGATAGCTTCTGTACATTGGAAACACACTATTACAAAAAGGAGATTAGCAAAAATCTCTACTATACTGTAAAAAGCAGAAAAATGATGTTAAATCGTAAAACCATGACAGCACAGCTGCTGGCCCTGGCAATCTTCAAGTACAATATCTGCAGAGTATTAATAATAAAAAAGTAAGTTTGATGCAGGATGGATCAACAGGTAAGGAACATCTCTTAATAAGTCTTCCTACACCATCATCCTCTCGGACCTAACAAAATTCCAGGGTCTATTTGGGTCTGCTCACAAGCAAGCATTGCAGGTAGACGTAGCGACTGAAAATGCAAATGATGCTAAATTTCCCATACCCTATGAGACTAGTGAATCTTTAAGCTTTCAACCCTTCAATAATCATCGTAGTTATGATATCATCAGTACTATTACAAAAGTTGCAAAACATATACAACAACTTTGGTTACAAGATAACACTAAGTATAAATTAGAAAAATTAAAAAAATATCTATAAAAGCAAAAACAAGTATAAAACATGACTACTTTAACAATCACATACATGGAAACAGGACCTAGACATGGGTATAGGTGAGTGATCGCATATCACACTTTGTTACATTAAATCTGCATGTTTCACAAAAATATGTTGACAAAGTCCTCAGCAATGTAACATTCAACTGTCGTACCAAACTTTAAATATCTTGCTCGGTTAAGATTCCTATTATTAAACTATACACATTAACCTTTCATACAATAATAAAAAAGCAGGTACTCGATCTGAATTACTTAACAAGCTGAGCAAAATATCAACTCATTGATGGACATACAGTTATTTCTCACCCAAACAGTTATAGGCAGGCACTACCATGCTCACACAGTCCAGGCATTGCAGAAAATTAGTTTTGAACTTGAAATATCACTGTGGAGAGACTATGGATACAAAACTCTAAGTACGCCCAAACTGACACTTCAAGTTGATGTCACTAAACAACTTCAAGGCCTTCACTCCAGGCTAAGCAAGCATACCTGCCACTTTTTCAAGCCTGGGCTACACTGGGATAAATCAGAAAAAAAAGATGAAAGTCATGATGTCAGTATGGTATCATAATATAAAAAAATAAAAGACTCCTGGACAGTTACAATTGCAATGAATTTTGAGGTTTAGTCTTGAATTTATATATACCATTACATATTAAGAACCTTAAAACAGAATTCTCCTCCTAAGTTTGTATCTATCCCTTATGCTGAAAAGAACAGCAGTTATATTAAATTCTGAAAAGAGGAATCAATATAAATATGGAGAATGAGAATTCATCATTGACAAAATTATGCATGTTAATGTTGTAAAATAGACCTAAACTACATAGATGTTAATCTATGATATACGTTAAAGCTGATGTAATCAACATGCTCTGAGGAAGTTTATGTGACAAGAAAACTATCTTGAACCTCAGGGAGCACAGAGGGAGAGTTAAATTTTCATCTTTCAAATAATGAAACCGTTCCGCATAGGTGCTCTTCCTCAGGTTCAAAACATTCATGTTATATATAAATACTAACACCATATGACTTGAAATTCAGCACCAAGCTAAATGGCCAATTGCACGTTATTGCAGCCTCTAGCAACAAGCAAGAAAAATAAGGGTCTTTTTGAAGGAACAAACAAAGAGGAAGGTATCTAAGGAGAAATGACAGGATACAAAGGAAGAATAACAAGGGGAGGGGAGGGTGGGCAATCTTCCAGTGCCTGCCTAATAACGTGATGGTTAAGAGCGATTATAGAGAGGTCAGTGAACAGTAACGCTTCCACTGCCTGTCAGTCTACAGTTCAGAAGAGAGGTTACTGTGACATGTACTAATCACAGTGGTTCAGGTGAAAGGAACTTAATAAATAAGTCCATTAATTTTAGGTAATAAAAATTATATTTATACTAATAAAGGGTAAGATGATAAGAAAAACAATCCTTGGGAAGAGATGGCTGAATTTTAATTATTGAAAACCTGATAGACGAGAACCCCCTTACCTCATGGTCCCATTCTGGATGCTTTACAAGCATTAATCTAAAATCTTTCAACTCTTAATCAAATTAAGATTCATAAAATAATTCAACTTTCAAAATTTATAATTATGAAAGTACTTATCCAAGACTGCAAAAGCTTTTGAGTTTCTAAAACCACTTACTAAATCATGAATATATGACACATGATAGCAGTACTTCTAAACATCTGCTACCATGTACAGAAGTTCTTCCAAAATACTATATACTATACAGCAAAATTTAAACCAATGAAGCACATCCTCTAAGGTAGTATAAGTGTTAAATTTTTGAAAAAAATAAAAAAAGGAAAAAACATCTGGAACTGCAACAGAGAGCAAACAAGCTGTGGGACAATGCTGCAGGTATTCACCAGTGATTTTTTTTTGTTTAGCATATCATGAAATATGAACTCTAAACTGCAGTAAGGTATGAAGAGGGCTTTGAGATACAATGCAGAATGTTAGTTACTGAGATCGTGCGACAAACTCAAAGCCCTCTTGACGTTGGACAACAGCTATTTCACAATTACACCAATAATGCTGACTAGACACCTCCATGAAGACTACAAATATATATAAACATTTCATTTACAAATATTATGGATCACACTAAGCCTTGAATGAATCCTTGGGATCACTTCATGCCATTGGATTTATTATTACATAGAGATATTGGACAGGCCAGCATAAACGAAGCCTATCTGCTGCCTATGCAACGTCTTTGCTCGGGTGTAGAGTCTTCTTCCTTACCGCTGATTTCTTCGAACTCATGGTCACCAACAGCCATCTCTTCCAGGGAGAAACTAAGGGAGGCTAAGAAATCCTAGCAGTTCTGATTGTCTAAACCTAACCCAGTTTTGACTATTTCAGCCAGGAAAAAATAAAGTACATGTGTAATATTCTTCCTATCTAATTATGAGAGTAGTGTTCCACCTTCATGAAAAAGCTTATGAATGCATTCATATAATTACTATTCATAGTGAGAAAGCAATAGTATATAAAGTTTTTTAGAAAGTCCCAAGTCAAACCTCTAGAAAAGTGTGTAAAATTTTTTTTTGTTTGTTTTCTTCACGTTTTTTTAAAATAGAAATGGACATGCCATCCGACCCCACTATTGCTCTTTAACAAGATTTCCAAGGGCATTCACCTGCTTATGAACCACCTCCCCATGTTCCACCCCTATCCCAAATTCTCACATTGAGCAGGTAGAGTCTCTTCCACAGACGGTTCAGTAAAAAAATAGTATGTACAAATATCAAAAAGTTCACCTCAGCTATATACTGTACATCCATCAATTAAAAGCCAGCAAAAGACATAACATTTCATTAATATAAAAATCATGCATTTCCATTAAGAAAGGATACACAAGAAAACGACAACATAAAAATATAACTGCCTATGTTTTCTTTGAAATGAAAATATAATAAAAATACATGGAAATCTACACTCACTAGCGACACAATGCAATTATGTATTCAATGGATATGAAATGGGGATGAGTCTATGTACAGTGTTACCAGCCTCTCAGAAACGAGGCTAACGCAAAATATCAAATTCCGCCATAATGCAGACAAGGTCCTCAAGGGGAGGTGACTGAATGCCCATAGAATCTCACCTTGATAAATCTGGGTCAGGATATGTTGTCTCCACATTGTTAAGCCAATGTTGTGTGCTATTTTCTTTGGTTTTTCATTAAAAAAAGGAGATCAAGTAATTGTGACAAGCCAGTTAACTCGACGAAATAGGATGCCATATATACGTATATAAATAAATATATACCTATATATAACAAGAGTAATTTATTCTGTTTCATGATCCCCTTTATGTGAGATGTGGCCAATTGCTCCACTGATTCAAAAACTAAGTCACTGGCTCATCAATTTGATAACTGGCAAAGTTTCAACCACTTCACATTTATGGATTCTTCTGCAGTCTTCATTTCAATCTAATTATCTTCCTCCTGTGTTAAACTTCGCAAGCGAGCTATATGTGAAACTGTAATTCCGGCATTACTGTCTCATCTATTTAGCTACAAAGTTTTTTTAATACCTACAAAAATTGCAGGCCTTTTCTTACACAGTACTAGTAACAGCAAAAGACAAAAAAACTAGAACTGTTAACTTCTCACAAAAACACCCGCATATGCTAGATGATAAAACTTACTAACAAGGACAGTATCAAAATTCAAACACGCAAAAATACAAATTCTATATGGATCAAAATTATCCTAGTGCAAAAATCTGCATATCACACACGCACAATGCTGATGGCTACTCTAACAGGCAAGAGCATTTTAAGTATAAAAATCAGTAAATGTTTACAAATCTTGAGAACTATTTGGACTTGTTAAATATTCAAAAATTAATTCTTGGTAATTTTCCACTATGTATGTCTTTTCATGGCTATAGGATTAATTCAATTAAATACTATATCATACAGGACCAATTATGGCTTAATGTAATTAAAAAATTTATAATCCTTTTCATAATGAACACTCAAAACAATTGAAAACCTATAGTTTGTTTTTAAGCACAGCCTGACAAAGGAGGGTGGGGGATTGTGAGGTACTAGATGTTATGTTCGCACAAAAAATGAGTGTAGAGTAACCAACAGCCGTAGCATGACACAGTGGTATGGGTTGTTGGGGCATCCAGGTCATAGCAGTTAATACATCACAAGCCAGAATGCAAAGAATAATTTGCAGGGAAAAGAGAAATATTGGACATGGCTTACAAAGGTTTATTATTAAAAAATCAAGACTTTATCAACTGCCCTGCCCTTGACAGCCCCAAATGTACAGTACCTATGGATTCCTAAAGCCTAGGGGGAACTCCTAGACTTGCCATTATTACGTTTAACCTGCCACTGACTACGGCCTAGACAGCAGGAGACTGTCCCAAACCCTATATCATTTCATTACTGCTCACATCTTCAAGCTTGGATGTTAAATTAAGCATACACACCTTCAAAATGTACACTGGATGCAGATCGAAATCTTCAATTTTAAATTATTGGTCTACCCTTACTTTGTGTGAAAAGCAGTATGCCCTCATAATCCTGAATTATTAAGACGCGATATTCATCTTTTCCGACACGTGTATCCTCCTCCATACAAAAAGTCTCCTGCATTCTCAATATTAAACAATGTGAATAGCAACACTGAACTCATGTTATTTGGTGACAATTGCCATCACAGCAAAATAGAGCATCTTTCATACACACTATACACAATCAAGAATTCAATTTTGCTAGACACTTTGCAATGCCTACCTCAGAACGTTACATAGTACATACTTGTGCAGAATAAGGACATATTTGAAAAAATACTCGCCAAACAATAATCAGTTCATATATCAGTGTTTCAGGCCTTTAATCGACAGGTCCTACCTGTGACCTATTCCATCACTGACTTTTGAATGAACTGACTGAAACAGAGACTTTTCCCAAATAAACCTTAAACATGTACCTTGAGAGTAACATTTGCCCAACATATTCCAAGCCAATAAGAGATAATGATTGAGCTCACATTTTAAATATGGACCTAGTATCAAAGAAGATCTTCAATTACTAAACAACCATTATCTTTTAAAAACTCAAAACTTGGACGACTCTGCTCTCTGTGAGATCTATGAGTTAATATACATATTCAAATAGCACTGAAGCAGAAGCCATAAACTATACTGATATTAAAAATTATAAAACACCATCCTATTACAATACAATAATGCTTACATATGCACCATAGTAATCTTTGGGGTTATGTCGCATGTGAAATTTTGTAAAAATCTGTTAGTACACAACAGTAAGAAGAAGTGGACTCATACTGATTATAAATTTATTTTCAAATAGTTTGGCCTTCTCATGTATTTCACTGATTTGCATTGAAGCCATTTTGTGGGTAAGCTTGTGAAAGACACTACAAATATTTCTGTTAAACAGAAAAACTGACTGCTACTCTGGGTAAACTACATTAGAATCATCAGCCCATGAGCTTTTCCTATTTAGATTATGAAAAACTGTAAAGTAGAAAATCTTGCCCAGCTAGAAAAAGAGGTGTACAAATATTCTATCACAAGTGAGCAATGCTATCCAATGGCTGTCATGTGGAAGAAAGAGCTAAGCCTTTGGGAATAAGCACGGGGCTGATAATTTCTCTACGGCACACCTTGGTTCACCCACATATAAACATCTGAAGCTCCTATGACACGCCACAATGGTTAAGTCTTACTGGGGGTTTTGATACTGTAATACTGTGGCTTTTGCTTGCAGTGTTGAAATTTAAATATTCAAATATGAGGCATCCAGGGGGGTTAGAGGGGTAGTACTGACTTTGCTTGATGACTGCTTGAAGTTTCTTGAGTTCATTTTGACCCACAGCTGTTGGCAGGCAAAGGGGTGTCCTTAGAATTATGGTAAATATCTTCTCATTACTTGTTTGTGAGGCACCATCCAGGTTCCCGGTGCCACCGCCAGGGAGATCTACAAGTACAGAATATGTGTGATGATGAGGACAAAAGAGATGATGTAGTAGTATTTCTGTTGCTGTTTTGCTTCAACTGCCTATTAGGATCACGATGATAAAAATCTTGGAATGCTGAAAAGCATTAGGAAAAATGTCACTGGTTCTACAAACTAAAACATAGGAGCCTAGCACCACCTGAATGGTACAGTGCGGGGGCGATCGGCACCCTCTTTGACTAGCGGCTTGTGGAATTCACGTCCTGGGCGGGAGTGGATGGTCTGCCAACAGTGTTCGCAGTAGTATTGCAAGCAGGTAACATTGGCACAGAAGAAGGGGGCAAACTTCCCCCCACAGCGTGCCCCCTGGCACTCATCACACATCTGGTCATCTAGAACATACGGTTTTACTTCCACCTGAAAAAGAAGAAAAAAATTTTTCTTACATTATTCTGTACCACATTTTAAAAGAAAAGGCCATTAATAGAAAAAGTTAAGGCTAAATATATAAAAACCACAAATACAAATTAATCCATACAAAGTATAATATGGGGTACCTTAACTGTTTCTTGATTAGTGAATAAAATTCACCAGAACAGCGTAAGCTCCATACTACTTGATAGGAATGTTACTGAACAAAAACCAATGCTGTATCTGTAATCTTTTTGTAAAAGTATCTGACCTGACAATTAACTAAATTTTCCTCCAAAAGTTTGGCTTCATTATAATTCAAACAGGACAGTGATTTTAAATAAATAAAAGTGACAAAAATGTACTGAGAACTAAACAGACACTGAATTGCTATAGACCCTGGTTCTTCCCTGGTTCTGCTCCAATTTCAGCAACATATTAAAAAACTATTCAAGTCATCCTTAAGCAATGAAAATTTTGACATAGCGATCTGGCTATACTACTCATAATAGTAATTAGGCAATACATATATACTTTAAAAGGCAAACACAGGTAATCTCTCAAGTGAACATAAGCAAGACTGCTTATAGTAAAAGCTGGGTATTAGTCAGAGTCTTCCTCTAGAAAATGATACTTGCAGTTATGAAAGAAATACGGTACTGTACACCATCATGAATCTACTTGGGAGAAGAATCCCTACCATGTAAAATGTTGAAATTTTGTTTTACCAGCTGATTACAGATAACCGCCTATAAACTTTAGCTCTTTATCTCTCAGTATATTAGAATACATATTCAAATGAAGAAACTTTTCAAGAAGATTCTTCATGAAGAAGACAGACACTATAATCACAAATAGTATACTGTAATGCCTTAGGCATATGTGAATGACCAATACAGTGTACTGTAATGACAAAGAGGAACATATCTGCCAATCACTAGTTACAATTGAAATGAGCAAGAGTGACCAGGAAACCACAAATAGGCCTAGTCACTACAAGATGGAAAGATGAAGAGCAAAATACCAATAATGTTAGTGAACTTCTCACTTAGGCAATAACAACCCTGCCTCTTACGCAGAAAAACTGATAAATTCTGTAAACACAGAGGTGGGAAATGGGTAACATTTTCTAGATGTGATAAAAATTTCAACATGCAAATTATCATCATCATCATTATTATTAAGTATAATACTTTTCTTGTATAACACAGTTAACATAACCAAGTCACATTTCTAGGCTCTCAATGGGCTCACATGAGATTTACAAACCACTGAGTTGAATTCTAGATTCAAATATGGCTTGCTAGAAGGATTTGTTCTTAAAATTAGACCAGTTGAAACTGGAGCTGGGTAAAGTTAAAGAAGTTTGTCAGCCAAGTGAGAAGAGACCAAAGGGAATGGATGAAGCAAGAGGCAGAGAGCAATGTAGCAGGGGCCAAAAAAACAATGCGATGAATAAACAGGATACAAAGGCAAAAATTTCTTAGCTTTTCACAACAGCCTGAGGCACATATATAAGTTTGCATAATGTATGACCTCATTAATCTAGCATACCAGGGGGGTAGCCTTTGACATTAATTGAAAAGCTGGATTAGTTAAAAAATATTTGGCTAGGCCTCCAAAGTTAATGTTAAGTACATCACATCAAGTAATTATTATTGCACAGTTAAAAATTTATCACAGGTTTTCATGTACCATAAGTTATCCTTCTTTTAACACTTCCCTAAAAAGAATTACGGCATATACCAAAATCCACTGACTAAGATATAAAATATCAATACAGTAAAGCCCGTACTCGTGGGGGATGCGCACCGCAACCCCCACCCCCTTCGAATAGCTAAAATCCGCGAATACTTAAAACCCCCTCTAAAAACACACAGAACTGCCTATTTTGATAGTTTAAACAAAAGAAAAACCCTCTAAAGATGCTTATATCCAAGTATTTTAATAGTTTTATCACAAAAAGTGCATTTAGTCATGAAAATTATATGAAAATACAGTAATTAGTCAATATTTCTCAGTGAAAAAATACTGCAAATGGGCGAATTTTCCGCAAATAATGGGTAGATGCGTTCCACAGAGAAATCTGTGAATACGTGAATCGTGAGAAACCGAATACAGGGGGTTTACTGTATATGTATTATGTTTTTAGGTAAAGCTAAGCCAACAAGTTGCATATCATAAGAATGAACTTTTTAATTTTTATTTACTGAATTATATTTTTTGTGTAATTAATGTTTAAAATGCCTGTTTCATTCATGTGTCATACATTCTTAATTATGACTGATCTTTGAATGTCCCCATTTTAAAAAAATCACTGATAAAAGCCACCTGGTAATCCAAAATTGTACTGGAATAGGCCAAAATAAGATTTTAAAAGATGCAGGACTGGTGAGGTCTTACTATAATTATTATTATTCTAAAGATATTTAACCAGACCAATGGCTCAAATTCATATACTCTTCTTATGCTGGCTTAAGGGAGTCATTCCTGAAAATGTAAAAAATGGTGCAAGAAAATGTTGTTAAAGAAGGCAAATGGGTAAGAGTAAATGGAATGGGGGAAAATCCACAATCCAGATAAAAAGGGAACTGCAAAGAATATTGAGTACTATCCCAAGAGTGCTGTGGAAAGTTAAATGTAAGCAGCAACTACTTATGGTTCTCCCTTAAAAAATAATTTAAAAAAAGATGAACAGTGGAATTAAAAGAAATATGGAGGAAATTTTTTCCAGGGTTAAACTGGGGAATTGTTACAGTTAATTATAAATGATTTGTTTAATCAGACCTGTGAACCCTTCTAGGGAAAGAATAAAAAAAAAATTAAATAGATAAATAATAAACAAGAAAAGAAAAAAATTTAAAATATAAAATTGAGAAAAAAAGGAGAAAAAAGGGGGAGAGGAAAAAAAAAGAGGGGGGAAATTATATTTTACTTATTAATTTAATTTTGTTTAAGAAGAGAATGATATTATTAACTGAAAAGTTATTACCTTCAGCTAAAATATCTTTTATTGATTTATTTTGTAAATAAGTATTTCTTTCATGCTCCCATCTGGGACAGTCAATCAAGATATGTTTGATTATTATTGGGATGTTACATCTTTCAAAAGTTATTGGATTTGTGTGAGGAGTTGACATCAGATGATCATGTGTGAGTCTGGAAATGTCCTATTCTGAGTCTTGTTAAAATTACTTCATTAATTCTTTGTTTTTGGGTAGAAGAATGCCACTTTTTAACTTCGTTCTTAATTTGTCTTAGTTTGTTTTGAGGGGGTATACTTGACCAATCATTTTGCCAATCCCTATAAATTGAAGGTTTAACTGATGCTAGCCAGTCCAATATGGGAGCATTCATAGTAGTTGGGGGGATTGTAAAAGCCAATTTGGCAGCTTTATCTGCTTTCTCATTACCCTCAATGCCTACATGGGCTGGGATCCAACAAATATGAACTTGAAGGCCATTTGTAATTAACTGATGAATTTCCTGTTGGATATTTTGGACAAGGTGATATTTGATTTGAATGATTCTATTGCTTCAATTGCGCTTCCTGAGTCGCTCAATATGAGTGCTGAAGGAATTCCTTTTTTTGATATAATGTGGAGAGCCAATTGTATGGCTGTCAATTCAGATGTAAACACTGATGATATTAAGGAAAGGCCCATTTGGATAGTTTCATCACTTGAATAGACTATTGAGCCCACTCCAGTTTCATTTTTGGATCCATCTACATAGATTAGGAAGGGATTATCCTTCCGTCTCATGAGTTCCATGGCATGTTGATGGTACATTTCTGTGTTGAACATATATTTTTTTGAAAGATATGATAGATATGTGCATATTTTTGCCCTTTTTAGTGTCCATGGTGTGATCTGTTTTATTTCTTAGGTAAATTTGGGTATCATGTTATGTAAATTCAATAAATGATTACTTTTTTTAGTAAATGAGTTTTGATTTGGGTTATTATTTGCATTCTGATTATTGAGAAATTTATTTGATACAGGAGATGTGCCTGCTTGAAGGGATAGGCCTCTTCTTAAAGTAATTAGATCTCTGTAATATTTTTGAGGCAGCTGGCCTGCTTCTACTAGGATAGAGTCAGTTGGAGATGAGCGGAAGGCTCCTGTACATATACACACTCCCTCGTGATGTAATTCCCTCGTGATGTAAAGCATCTAGAGAATTTAGAGTTGCTTATGAGGCAGTTGAGTAAATTGGACAGCTATAATTTATGATTGATAGTGCTGTTGCATTGCACAACATTAACATTGTATCTCGCCCTGCATCCCATTTGGTGTGAGAGATTTTCTTTAATAATGTAAGGGCTTAAGATCCTTTGGCCATATATTTGATATGATCTTTCCAATTTAAATGTTGATAAAAAATTATACCCAAATATTTAACACTACTGCACACGTTTATCTCTTCATTATAAAGATATAACTTAATGGTTTGTTGTTTCAACCATCTTTTGTCTTTGTAGAAGACAATGTCAGTTGTTTTATTTACTGACAACTTGAAACCTACGGAGTTATTCCAAGTGGTTATATTATTTGTTGCTATATTAAGTATTCTTTGAGCATGTCTCAGAGAATAACTTGAATAATATATTACAAAATCATCCAATACAAACTATTTTGTACACCCTCAGGCAGGTTCACAGTAATATCATCTATTGCCGGGGCAAATAAGATGCAGCTCAAAACACTGCCTTGAGGGATACCCTTCTCTTGTATGTAGGAATTTGAATATGTATTTTCTATGTGTACCTGAAATGTATGATTTGTTAAAAAATTGTTAATAAATATTAGCAGGTGACCTTGAATATCAGATTTATGGAGTTTGTGCATGATATTGTACCTCCATGTGGTATCATATGCTTTTTCTATATCAAAGAAAATAGCCACTGTCAGCTTTTTCTTTTCAAATCCTTTTTTAATATGATCTTCTAATTGCGTTAATGGGTCTAGTGTAGATCTACCAGCTATTGATCCTGATTGGGTAGGTAATAAAATTGAGTTTTTTGTTATAACACTTGTTAATCTCAAACTAACCATTTTCTCCAACAGTTTGCACAAGCAGCTTGTTAGAGATATTGGCCTATAATTTGAGGGGTTGCTAGGGTCTTTTTCTGTTTTACTGATGGGTATGGTTATTGCATGTCTCCACTTGGTTGGGAAGACATGCATTAGCCATATGTTATTATATAATTTTAATAAGAATTCTGTAGCCAGTGTAGCTAAATTTTGGATCATTTCATAAGAATTCTTATCATGACCTGGAGCTGATGATCGACATGATTTTAGGGCAAAATTAAATTCACTCATATTGAATTCTTGGTTATAATCAAGGTCCTCATCAGTTTCAAAATTAATTGTATGATTCATTTTATATATTCTAATTCTTCTGAATTGTTCATATAAATTAGAATAAGTGTTAATATCTTCTATATGTTTGGCTAATGCATTTGAAATATCTTGTAGGTTATGATTTAGTTTGCTATTATATTGTATTTGGGGTTCTAGGTTTACCATTGATTTTAAGAATTTTGTGCCATATTTTCTTAATTGAAATATTTGGTGACAACTCTGAAATATAATTTTTCCACGACTGAGCTTTATCGAATACTATTGTTTTTCGAAATTTTGCATTATATTTATTGTAAAGTGTTTTAATGTGATCAATAGTTATATTTATAACTATTATCTTGCTTAGTTTATTTATATTACAAGGGCCTTTATTAAGGGTGTTCAATCTAGACTTTAGTCTATTCAAATTACGTGCCAGAGTGTATTTGGTTTGATTTAAGAGAGATAAATTGTTAGACCACCATGGAACGGGGGATATATTAGGGGGTGAAGAAGTTTTGGGGATGAATTTACCTGCAGCACTGATTACAAAACTGGAAAAGAAATCATTTGTGACATCATTGTTTTGATTTCGTGGAAAGGGAGGGATATTTCTAGTTTGTTAATTATATTTATCACAATCAGCTTTCATTAAGTTATATTTTATGGGAAATTATTCTTTTTTGTTGTTCAAATAATTCAAAACAACTGGAAAGTGATCACTTGTGTGTGTGAATCGTCTAGGACATTCCAT
Organism: Macrobrachium rosenbergii; assembly: GCF_040412425.1. Classification (NCBI taxonomy): domain Eukaryota; kingdom Metazoa; phylum Arthropoda; class Malacostraca; order Decapoda; family Palaemonidae; genus Macrobrachium; species Macrobrachium rosenbergii. Next base: position 37,821,974 of record NC_089777.1, read on the forward strand.
TCCAATTTTTCTATTAATTCCAGTGAGAATACTGAAATATGTATTGAAGAGAAGGTTAAATGAGTTTTGATAAGTATGTTGGTGAATCACTTTCATTCAGGCAATGTAAATTCTGAACAATTATATGTTCCTTTAGTGTTCTCTGGATTTCACCTAGCCGAAGCCAAGTAGAAAATCCATTCATGTTCCACTGAATTATTTTATTGGTCATTGTTTGGTGGGACTGGCATTAGATTTTGTAAGTTAATTGTTGATTTAGCTATATTCCGTAGCATTTTAAGAGAGTTTGTGTTACTATGTGGTTTCTTTGTAGCTAGGTTTGATTGCTGAATATTTGATGCACATTGACTGGTTCTTCTTCATATTTCGTTGTTAGCAAATGTATTTGAGTTTTGATCATGTTTTTCTTTAGTTTTAAGGATTCTGAGCACAGTTCGCCATCTTGATGGAATGTTAAAGGGCATTTTGGAACCTAGTAAAGTTATTTATGAAATTTCCAGGTTATATTTTAATTTTTGTTAGGTAAACGATTGTATGTCATGATGAAACACTCTTGACATCCGCAAGATAAATCATGTTCCGTGTTGAAGGAATGGTTCTGATCTCTGGGTCCCAATTATGTTTCCATTACTGGATGTTGAAATATTTTCGTTAGGAATTTCTGGTATAGGTGTATTGGATCTCCGATGTGCTGGTATAAAATTTTGATTTGAATTTTTAGGTTTATTATTATTATTATTCTTTGTCTTGTTGAGGGTTGATTGATTTGATGAATTTTGGTTGTGATTTGATTAATTTTATGGGTTTTTGATTCTTCAGTGGGATGTTTAATTGAAGGTTTCTGCATTGATTTTGGTAATGAGAGTGCAGAAGAGTTAGTTGATTTACCCTTATTTGGGGAATCGTGATTTATATTTGTCTTGGATTGATATTTATTTCTCTGATTTCACTATGCATTTTTGACAAAAGAAAAATCTATTTCTGGGGAGACCCGTGTCTTGACACTGTTTTTTATTTCTCCTCCCCACTTGTAAACAGTTAATGTAATCTGTTTCTGATTAATGGGTGAGACTGGAGTTTTGCTAGATCGATCTGTGAATGGAATGTTAGGTTTTTACCGTTGGGGGAGTTCTGTCAATTACTTTCCTTTTTTTATTATGGTTATTTTTGTCAATAAGTTTTCTGTGGATGTTTAGTGCATTATGAGTTTCCAGATCTGGATTATTAACCTCTGTTGATTTTTCCATATCATTGGAATTTGTTTCTGAACGATTAACTGGCCTTGTTACTGGGGAGGTCTGTTGCAACTGTTGCAACTGCTTGGGCTTTTATGAGTAGTAGAGACGGGGAGAGGTGTGTCTCAGCTATTCTGTGTTGAGATTCTTTATGTTTATTATGAGTTGTTACAGCATTTGAATATGAATGGCATTTTACTGGATCATTGATTCCTCTCACCTTCAGTTTGAGTTTGGCTTCGTTAATGGGCATACCAGTTCTGTCCATTAACATTTGTAATTTTTGTATAATGTTGATAAAATATACAGTCTTTAGATTTTGCATGATGATTTAATTTGCAATTTACACATTTGAAGGTTTTGCATTTCCAATTTGTTGTGTGGTCTTCAGAACATACAGCACATATAGCATTATTTCTACATCTTTTTGTTGAATGGCCATATTTTAGACAGAACATTGGAGAGGTTTAGGGACAAAGAGGCGAACTTCTCTATTTAGTCCTAGAATGTTTATTTTCCGTGGTAGTTCCCGGTTTGTAAATTTTATTTTGACTATTTTAATATGTTTATTTGCATCCTTTCTACTTGGGACAGTATATAATTCCAAGTCATGTATGTTGTTGTATCTTAATTTAAGGGAGTCAATTAAGATTTGTTTTGATGGTAGCTCTTTTTCATCATTGTCTGGGAACATTACTGTTCCTTGTGTATAGTTTAGTGTTTCATGGCTGGTTACTGTTACTTTTATTTCATTTATGTTGGTTATTTGTAGAAAGGTTGTTGATTGGGCTTTGGTTGTTGTTTGTATTAGCCATTCATTGTTTTTGATATGTCTACATTCCATTTCTTGTGTGGGGTGTATATTTAATAATTTGTTCTCTAAAATGGTTGGTGAAATGCTTTTCTGCTTTTAATATTAAAAATCTGGACCAATTGTCTGGTCCAAAAACATGTTCAAAATGAACTAACGTTGGATTGAGTAGATAGTTATTTCTTTTTAATTTTTTCTTGTGTTGATTGGGGTTTTAGGGGATTACTTGTCTCTATTTTAGAGTTATTGTCCTTATGTATGGTTCCAGTGTTACCAGTTTACCAATTTGTTTTATTTGTTTCTTTTTGACTTTCTAAACTCTCCGAGTCTTTAGGATTTGATATTTTACTTGGAACAGGATGTTCCGTTGTAGCATTTATATCTATGCTAAGGAGATTCGGGAGTGACGTTCCATTAGTCATCAACTGTGCCAGAATTTTACCATCATGAGGTCCAGGGGTACTGAAAATCTTCATGACTACTTTGCATAAAGAGGAAAAAAAAAAAATTAATACATCTTGAAAAGATATCATTGGCTTTTTATGAAGTTGAATGTTCCACTAGTGGCACAAGTGGGAACTGACTCCCAAATGTCCACGTCCCTACCCTACCCCAAAAGGGGATGGCACATCATGATTAGTATGGCCCAAGTGTAAACAAAACCACTTGCTAGGACTGAGTGTATTGTCATAATACAGTCATCCCCATCCTAATCACAATATTGGCTAACCGGACAGACAGCCGAGAGTCCTATTCCTAGAACCAGGCCCCCCCTGGAATCCGTGGTCCAGCTCAACAGAATAGTTTCATCTGAAAAACAGGTCCGAACATTATCAGGTAGATGATGGTTCTACCACAGTTCCCACTACTTTTTAGCTTCAGATTCAACTGCACTCCATGCTATGATATGTTTTCCTATTTATTAACTTTGGTAATTTTGACAAAAGTGGAAAAATCCACTAAATTACTCCTAAAGTGTAGTATTATATATGTGGGACACTTGGGATCAAACTTAGAAAAAAAAAAAAATAATCCCTAGGTTCGAGCCCCCTCACCACGTCAAGGTGGTCCCAATTTGAGGAGTCTTGTGCAAATTTCACACCAATAAGTGCATTTCTGAGATGTAATCACACCAACGTCAAAGGAGTTTAACAATAACTATTTACTTTAAATTCTTCACTTTCACTTTTAAATAAAAACTCATACTGTAGTTCACATAATATATTGGCACTTAAAAACTTTACAACTGAATAAACCAAGTGTGTGATGAATTCTGACAAAATAACTATAAAATTATGCCAAATTCTTGTCATTTGTTGTTCACTCAAGCTATATCTACAGTCAAGGAATAGAACATGTATAGATAATCATCAATAGGCTAGGAGGTTATTATGATGACCAATTTTGAAGTTACTTCCAAATGACACTCCTTTTGACAAGCAAATACAAATTTTTTTAATAAAATTTATTTTTTAAATACTTACCTCTCCATTATGATAGTTGTATTTCCCATGTGAGATGGGAGGACAATAGTGTGTGAAAATTAAAAATTAACAGAATCGTTTAGTTTGAACTGTCTATTCACCCATCCCTTTTGGGTGGCTATAGTTTTCCATTCACTTTTTCTTTTTCCACATGAGTCGGGAGGTGGGGGGGGGTGATACATAATAGAGAAGTAAGTATTTAAAAAATAAGTTTTATTATAAAAATTTCTACTTTTGAAATGAATCTTACCTCTCTATTATGATAGCTGATTCCCGCACTGAGCAAAGGAGGTGGGAAAGGTGCAAGGACAAATTTAATAACCCCCAAGAAAACCATAAAATTCCATCAGGAATAAGATGCTACTTACCTAATGATTACCTTCCATCTGCTGGTACTATCACCAAGCGAGGATTCATTCATTAGGTAGCAAGACCTCTGAACAATTCTGGAGGTTCCTTGCAAGAGATATCATTCACACTCCGATGCAAGTGGGACACAAGGCCTTGTGCCTAGGCCAGCAGAGCAACGACAGTAAAAGAATGAAGGCTCTCACCTAATACAACATTAGTACCTTCATACTCCCCAAAATTCTACAATTTTCAAACTAAACACGAAAGATTAGAGTACAGCTACCCTAATTGTTCAGGATATGAGTTCCCCTGCCATAGTGACAGGCGAAAGAGCTTTGCACAATTCATATTGGATTTCCACTTCTCACATAGTGTGAGGCAAATATGAAGTTACATCTCCACTGTGCCGCATTGACAACTTTCTCCAGAGAAAGATTCTTACGGAAACTGAAAGTGGTTGCTACCATTCACACCTCGTGAAATCTTACTTTGAGCTGGTGGTAAGAGTCGAGTCTATATTTGCATGCGCTTCTCTGACCAGAGCCTTGAACAGACAAGACATACCATTCTTTGACATGGGTAAGTCAGGTTTCCTAGGGCTGCAAAAAGTTTTGTTGACATTTCATCCGGTTTCCCTAATCCTTTGCAAATATACAGAGAGAGCTCTGACTGGACATAGAGAAGTTTCTTGCCCATCTGGTATCAAAGAGGACAGACTAGGGATTACAAAAGAGCAAAGCAGAGGATGAGATTTAAAATCATTCTTGGCGCTGAAAAGGGGTAGATAAGAAAGGACTGCTCCTTGGGTAGTTACCAAAGCCAAGGCTAACAAAAACAGAATCTTCATTGTCAAATCCTTAAGGGAGGCTGTGCTCAAGGGCACAAATGGGGGCATGCATAAATACTTAAGCACCACATCCAAATTCCAGCTAAGGGGTTTATTTGGAGACTTAGGAATATCAATTTGGAAGAAGCAGATGGCCTCCTTAATATCCAGGCCAGCAAGCCTCAATAAAGCAGCTAACATGGATCGATACCCTTAATAGCTGGGACTGAAATATGTCTCTTGTAGCCAAAGTAAAGAGTTTAATGATGTTATTCACAGAGGTATGGGTGCAGGAAAGCCTTCTAGCAGAGCACCAAGCCCTAAATATTGCTCACTATCTTTGATACAGTGCATTAGTCAACTCCCTTCTGGAGTTAGGGATAGACTTTCTGCATTCCATTGAAAAACCCCTTCCTGATAAGTGACTGTAGTCTCTCCAAGCAGTAAGCTGAAGCATGGGGAGGTTTTGGTGAAACCTCATACCTCCTGGCTGACTTCTAACCTCACTTACTGTCCTAGAGTTAGAAGAATCTGTTCTGTTTTTTTCTATTCTTATTTGCTTATAATTTAAATATACATTTATTATTTCATCTGACCAGCCAATACTATCTAGCGATCGATTTTGTACATCTAACACATTGGTTGTGACCAACATAAACTGAAGAGTAAAGCCGGGTATGCACCCTCTTACCGTACAGACTGGAAACGACTTGTCTTTCTCCTCTTTGAAGATATCCTGTATAATGACAAAAATAAAAAACAAGAAAACCCAACCCAAATTCAGGTAATGATCTAATCAATGAAATCACATAAACACTCTCGAATGTGTCCTCGCAGGTCGACGACAAAGAAAAACTGAATGGAAAATTATAGATGCTCAAACCACCCGGGTGAATAGGCGTTGCAAACTAAACGATCCTATTAATTTTTTACTTTTCACACTCTATTGTCCTCCTGCCTGATGCGGGAAATACAGCTATCATAATACTGTAGAGAGGTAAGATTCATTTAAAAAAATACCATTAAGTTGCCAAGGGGCATAGTAATCACAATGTTATAAAACCACTAAACTGAATTGCTATATTTGATGAGGATATGTTTGATGCAACTTCGAATGCTCTACCAGTTATCACTCTCATGAAAGCTTCCAAGACTACCTCTATGCTGTATATTTGGTTTTGTCAAAATTCTTAATAAGTCCATTATAGCTGTAAGGCACAATGTTCCATTGAGCAAACATAGCTGTTCCTTTAAGATCATCACAAACACCATGTTTTAGAATCTATATGAGAAGAGCAGCAAAGGCCAATGGATTTGGACATTCAACACACTTATCATTAACCATAAAGTTATTTGTCTTATAGTTTGCTACCAACTAACTAAAAATAAACACTTAGAACTTGAATACCACAACACCATATAAAGTTAGTACTTATAGAAGTCTACAGTTTACAACTACTATTCATTTACTGCATTAGTAAACACCACAGATGGCATTAGACTGAGAGGACCAGTAAAGAATGAAGTGAATACAATAACAAAATAAGTAACTAGCCACCAGCACAATAAAATAATGTGTGCATAACACAAAAACACAGAATTTCCATGTGAACAACTCAAACTTGAGATGACACAAAGAACAATAATAGACTGGATACATAAGTAAAGGCCCTTTGGCCCCAAGTTACACTTCATTCTTCTAATCTGATCTCTTCACATCTAACTTTCCAACTTTTTTATGCTTGGTGAAATTCTCTCTTTTCTTCAAGAACAAATCCTTCAGCTGAGCCACACAGGTCTAGAAATGTGACATCACTGTCTTGTTTAATAAGTAAAAATTAATACCAAAATTATACATCAAAAGAATTTTACACTGGTGGTAACACTTACCCTTTTATCAATATCACCATGCTGTAACTGTACAAATCTGGCACTGATGGCAGCAATATAACTCTGCTGATTTGAAAACGCAACACGGCCTGCACCTTTTGGGTACTTCAATTCCGGATCTGTATCAATTCCAGCATAACATACTCCACCATATAAACGATCCATGATCATTGCCAGTTCAACTGTAAAAAAGAACCAAGCTTAGTTATAATGATAGTAGTAGGTAATGCTTCACATGAACTGTAATATCAAACTAAGCTAAGCAAGTCTTAACAGTAAGGCACATCAAAATTACTAACACAGACATGAGTTCATTTATGAGGATATAAGCTAGCACCTGCAAGTAGCATGGCTATATTTTCCCTCTTTGACTATAATTCATATGTTCTCGCCTGAAGTAAAAATGATGAATTATAATGCTTTTGTGTATTCTTTTAAAGGAAATGAAATGTTAAAATGGAACAACAGAGAAATAAAACATAATCATATGCTTATTCATAATGTAATCAAGTAAATGTTACCTTTAAATGTATATTATACATGTTTCACGTAAATTTTAATGTACATTGTATGTGGATGAATGTTAAAACATGTAAATAAGTAAAGACAAAAAGACCAATGAAAATTTACAAAAGAAAAAATGTGCCCACATTCTGAACTTCACTGCAGTTCCTGACTGTATGAGGATAATCCCTCAAAAATTAAAAGTAAATATGATAATGGAAAATCTTACATGTAAATAAGTTGAATACCCCATTCAAGACTGAAAACTTGAGCACTTTCAATGCTACATAAATATATATTGATGCACATCTGAAAAAATCAGAATCAGAAAAAATAAAACAAAATGAGTAAAATTTTCCTGACAATTATTCAATAATATTTCAACCCATGGAGTTAGCATCAACACATGAAAACAAAGACTGGCATAAAAATTCTAAGCAAATAAATGTAACAAATTCAGCTTTATTTCTGCATATCTCCATCTCCTCTTCCTAGCTTAAGTTACATCTGTTGTCCTAGAGTTAATTATGACAAGCAATTAGATGAGCAGCTTGAAAACACAGGGTACTGGGAAGACTCTCTGAGCACAGGTAATATTACACCATTACGAAATCTAGACTAAAGATAGTGACATACATCAGAAAAATGCGATGTGCAACAAAAATGTCCACAACCAATCACCACTGAATCCTTTAGTAATGGGAAACAATATAAAAGAGTGCAGAAAAGGAAGCACCTGCGAGCTGCTGTATGCACATGACCTGGTGTTCAGCAAAACTGGAGAAAGTGGTCTTAGAAATGTGCCTTCTAGAGGTATAGGAGTGCATTTAATCTGCATTTCCATATTAGCTCTAGAAGTAATAGTTTATTCTAACTTCTAGTGTTCAACAGCAATTTAGTCTATTCTGTCCAGACATTAAACCTCTCTCCAGAAGGTGCAAATTTCTGCTTTCCTATTACTATGTTTTGGGTTCTGCTAACATATGAAAAATAACCCCTAGGACTGACATCTTTTGACATCAAATTAAACTGAAAGCTTTTTGATGAAAGATTACAGCACTGGCAAACTTTATTCAGGCAGCATTCTAATCTCCCCTTATTGTGTTTTCTTGGTTGCCATTGTTAATCTTTCGGGGCTGTCCTTTTATGGACATGGCAGAGCACAAAGGATTGATGATTTTCTTTACTGCAAGTTTGAATGCAAAAGATGCAGTTGCCTGAGGCTGAAATTTTAAGGATTTGTTTTTCAGCCTCAACTGCAGTAAAATATTTGCTGTATCACTGCCAACTTTACCTTTTTAAAGTATTGCTGTATCACTCCCAACTTTACCTTTTTAAAGTAAGTGATCTGGATCAGTAGGGCATACCACTAGAAGGATTTAATTTTCCACAAACCCTCTTTTATGTCTATTTTTTAACTCCCTGACACAACATCTCTCATCATTATCTTCACTTACTTCATCTTTTGGTAACATGTTTACATTGATCATCACAAGATTAACTAAAGATGATGAAGAGTGCCTCATGCAGCACTCAAAATTAAAGATAGATGTCTTGTAGACCTTTAGACAAACTGTACGGTTACTCTACTATACCTATCACAACTTTTTTGCCCTGAGTTTCAGTGACAGAATTATGAAGTGAAAGTTCCCTGACACTGGCTGTTGATAAAAAGTCATAAAACAGACTCCCATTACTAATCAGATCTCTACTACATTTCTAGTTTCAATTATACTCCTCACAAAATGCTTTCCTTTTCTTGTTAAGATCTGGAGACAAGAATAATAAATAAAAATTTAAAAAAATGTTATACTCCATAATCACAAAAACAACACAAAATGAAGAATGAAAGGAGCAAAAGGGGTAATGAGACAATAATAGCTGACCAAACAGTGAGCTATACTGCAGATGGTGACCAAGCAAAATGTGATAGTGTCAAATTTTAAAAAGGAGCTCTATCATTTGGAGTTCACCATTCTGACACAGCAGTTTTGAGTATAGAAACAAGTCACACCAGTCTAAACTAGCATAGAAAGTTATTGCTAAAGCAATGGATTGTACTTGTTGAATACATGTAATTTCCAAAAGCAATGCCTAGCATGCCGAGGATTGTCATGAAATCGTATAACTAACAACGTAGATTAGCATCATATATGTGGTCTTCAAATACAAAAAATGTCAATTTTTGCCTTGGGCCTCAAATTTGGGTGTTCTCTTTACCAAGCTATAAATCAGGTCTTACCAGCTTTTAGAGGCCTTGGTACTCCTCCAACAAATACTGTTTTGCGAGGATCCAATGGAAGCGAGGCATCAAGGACAAAGTCTGCATCTGATAGTCGCCACGGCCGGATCTGAACAGGTTTATCCTTAATGGTAGGAGACGACACACACAGGTACAGTTTGTCATCATCTTGAATACAGGCATCTATCAACTGCTGAACGCTACTTTCATCCTGAAACAATAAAATAAAATACATTACAGACTGAAAGCTATAACTTTAGCTGAATGACAGTAACTGTTAAAAAATGAGTATTAAAACCTGTTACTGTCAAGAGAATACATAACCATCTTGAAATGAAAATTCAGGAAATTTCCTCATGGATATCAAGACTTAAAAAACATTTAAAAATCTAACAACTAGGAACACTACTGGAAGCACCAAGATAAAGAAACTGAAGTTCATATAATATGGTTCCAGAAAATGAATTTTGCATAGCATTAAGGATGCCAAATTTCTGTGCATTTTTATGAACACAAATGTTTTAATTTTCACCATCGAATTAGCTTTCTGCAAAGCCTTGTTATATTTTTGCCACTGCTTTCTTAGCAAATATTTCAAAAAGTCTAAAGCCCCTCCTTATACCAGTAAAGCACTTACTAATGACAAACTAAAGTCTTCTAAATTAAAGCATCCAGTGACTCCAAGAAATTTACCTTCAAATTGCAAGACATAAATCATGTAAAATCTGGTTCACATGACAACCACACACTGAAAAAATATGCATGTTAAAACTGTTCGAGTTGGGAAGCATAAAAGGGTAAGAGAAACTTATGGTATCTACAGTAAACCCTCAATTACCTGCAATTTCTGTGTCCACATTACACCTCTGACTGCTATTTTTTTAGTATGAGCAGATATTTGCACTCAATTGTATAAATGGCAAAAGAACGAATATAAAAGCACACTTTTAGAAGTATGTACATAACGAAGATTAAATAGTCTGGATGGATCCCCAATAAAACCTCCTCTCACCCAGGCAAACTAGTTGTTTATGTATATATGCTATATATGCTCACTGCCTCAGTGAAAATGTAATGCTCACTGGCTTACTGATCAGGGGGGAATGGGGAATGAAGGAGATAATCAAGTGCCTCTGGTGTGTTTGGGGAAATTCTCATACGAACTCAGCCTCAGTCCCAAGGCCTGCTCTGTAAACTGTAGTGCTGTACTGTGCTGTGCTGTGCTCTACGCTATGAGCTATGGAAGCTGTTGCTTTCTTTCTGCAATGGGTTATATTTCGGTCTGCATCACAGTGTGTGTGTGTGTGTGTGCTGATTGGCACTACTGCCTACTCAGCAAAAGAAAGCTACTGTATACTGACCCAAGCCTAGAATGGGAACTGAAATATAAAATTTAAGCCAAAGACCAAGTGCTGGGACCTATGAGGTCATTCAGCGCTGAAAGTAGTCTTGAAACAATTGTTTGGAGAGGGTGGAAAGTAAGATGGAAGAGAGACAATATGAACAGAGGTACAGTAAAAGGAATGAAAGGGGTTGCAGGTAGGGGCCAAAGGCACACTGCAAAGAACCTCAAGTAATGCCTGCAGTGCACCATGTGAGGTGCATGATGAAATTAACCCCCTTCAGAGCCCAAGCTTGATACTGTCTTGATGCTGGGTTGTCCAAGCCATGAGTAACTGAGGGGTAGAGTCCAGAAGATGACCACATGGAACATATGCACTCAGACAGGCTACAGTCATATGTGCAAGAAGTTGGAAACCTGGTTTAACCAGCAAGTTGTTGTTATTGCTATTTTTTAATATTCTTGCATTAGTTTTACAAAGATAAATTTGCGGAAAATCAACTACTACGTATGGTGCACGTCAAAGTGTCGTTTAAAATGTTGAAAAAATTTCAATAAAGCATTACTGGTTTTTCTACACTACTGTATTGCGAGTGTGTCAGGGGTAAGCTTGCAAACTGGTTTCATAACCATTCACTATATTCACTACTCTTTTGCAAAGGAAAATGGTTCTAACTAGGATATCTAGCATCATTTCCCATTACTTTTTATTCTCCCTCCAGCAGCACAGTGCAATTTTTTTTTTACTCCCTCTGCTTAGCAGTCAGTGATGTGTTGCTTACCTGCTTTGATACAAAGGAACATACCTTTATAATAATTATAGTAAAAACTAAAATTGCAGAGTTCAATGAAAATGAAATTCATTATAGAAAGTAGAAGAAATCTTTGCTCTGCTTCATGCAGCTAGGAATTGCACAGTTACAGTGTGTTGTTTTTTAATGTAATGCTTATTTGTTTTGTTTAGTAATAAACATACAATACAGGCGCATCAGTTAACAGGGTTTCGGTGTTATGGTGCTTGGCTAGCGATGCCGTTAACCAGATTTTTGGCACCGGTAAGCAATTTTCGGCACCAGTAAGCAGTTTATTGGTGTCGGTAAGTGGTTTATTGGCATTGGTAAGTGGTTTATTGGTGTCGGTAAGTGGTTTATCAGCGCCGATAACCAGTTATTGGCATCAATATCCTGTATCGGTGCTATTGTCGCTGATTTTCAGTTAGCAGTGCTCGGCCGGGAAAGGAACCCCCGACATTAACCGGGGACTGCCTGTAATGTAATGTACACTATTACAGTCTGAAAGATGCAAAACATACTACAAGTTTTAGCATGTATTTTAATTTGTATGAAGCTTTTTAGTGTAATTTTTGTGTTCTTGATAGTGTCACAACAATTGTATGACACTGCAGCAGATCACCATAAACCATGATTTTGGAAATGCCCATATCATGTTTTTATTACAGGGTACACTTATAGGCATAGTGTAGTACAGTATTATTGTTCATACAGCACACTGGTTTTGAGTTATTGTAAAGTGAAAAACGCATGGTGCTGTCCTGTTCCTACGAGTCAGATGCGTGTAAGACAATGTGACTTTACTGTGCAGACTCCAACTACAGTTAAGGTGGTGTACTAAGCTTTCAATGGTTACTTTATGCAAAAAAGATATACAGTAAATAAAGTACACTAAAATACATACTTTGAAAGATGAAAAAATGCTATATGCATTAGAATGCAGTTTCCTTATTTGCATACAACTTTTTTTGTACAGTACATACAGATTTTTACATTTTAAACAATGGCAAACCAACACAAAATGACTCTTGTATAATTATATATGTATGAACTACAACATGCCTATAGGATATTGCCATTTATTGTTTATTAGAGATTGTACTTACGAAGTACTGTACAGTACTAAGTTGTACAGATATTTTGATGTTGGAGTAAAGAGAACATAATGTAGTTGTGTATGAATAAAATAAGTTCAGGATAAAGTGGCCTTGCTTCACTTGGCTCTACAGTTTCAACATCTAAAATACGGCATAATTTAATGACACTGTTCCATAAAGATGAAAGTTATATTATCAATTACGTCCCACATACAGGTGCAGTACAATAAAGTTCAATGCTATGGTCATTACAATAACCATTTGAAAACATGGTTACAGGCTTCATTTGGCAGTTTTTAATTTCCATGCCAGTTCATCCTAAAATAGAACAAACCAATGGTTTATATAATAGGCTATCACAAAAATACAGTACGAACTACGATGATATTTACATACATAATAAAGGCTGCTTAAAGAGTTTGTGGGGCTGCAAGGCATCACTGATGAAAAGGCTTTTTAAGGTTAGTGCTTTTATTTCACACTTCAGTATGATCCTATTAACTATACGTGGTTTCAACAAGTTTTGAAGGTACTTCTGAGGTTTGTTCAACAAGAAAGTGCTTATTGGATTGCTCTTCCATAACACTGAGGAAACTGGGTTGCTTTATTACTCTGCACATACTAATACTGGGGCTGATGAGCAGAAGTTACTTGGTTGAAGCGAAGTTTCTCTTATGTACTGAGTAAATGCCTAAGAAATTCACAAGCTGAACTTGCAGTATTTGGACACTCAAAGCAGCCTCAGTGCACTTGTGGAACTATGGATAAGCTCCTCTAATTTGGTACCATTCTTTAAAGGATGGGTCACAACCATTTCCTAAAACCAATTCTTCAATCACTCCTCCTTAGAATTGAATTGAATATAGAAATTAGGCCAAAGGCCAAGCACTGGGACCAATGAGGTCATTCAGCACTGAAACAGAAATTGGCAGTAAAAGTTTGAAAGGTGTAACAGGAGGAAAACTTTGCAGTTACACTATGAATCAATTGTTAGGAGGGGGTGGAAAGTAAGATAGAAGAAAGAGAATATGAAAGGAGGTACAGTAAAAAGAACGTAAGGGTTGCAGCTAGGGATCATCCTTAGAAGTTATCCATTATCAAATGGAGGAGCTAGGTATTCTTTAATATTTCAAACAGACTCTTCTACTTCTACAAACTCAACTACAGATCTTCCTCAACAAGATCTGGTTGCAGAGTCTTATTGTGGCTGAAGAGACACTAACCAATGGAAACTCCTGGATGAAGTGATTCTAGTGTTTGAAGATAAAGAGAAGAAAGAGCTTGATTTGGATATGTACTCTGAATTATGTGTCTTCTCCTTACCTTGGAGCATGGTTGGTTTAGACTGTGTGCTGGAGAGAAGGATGGTATTAATTTTCCAGGTTTGAATTTGCTGACTTCTAATAGAGATTCAAGAAATTCAGAGAGGGCATTCAGGAGGATGATGATACTGAGTGATTAGATGAGGATGATGCCACTCTCATCATGGCCATGGTAAAAATGGTTTCCAAAGAGCTCAACTTCCTCACTGAGTTTCTTCACAATCCCAGTTATGAGAGAGTATGGTTGGGTAATACCTTAGTTGGCTCCCTTCATACTGAAAGGACCAATATCAACAAGCTTCAGCAGCAGTGATCCAACTGTAAGAGCAAGCTCAAGGATTTGTTCAGGCTAGCCCCCCAAATAACCAAATACATCGCCGTCAGATCATCCAGTCCTCTTTTCTTCTGTGTCAGAGTCACAGACTGATACATCTCTGTCCTTGTTTCAATGGCCCACCCCTTGCCTGATTTATCTCTCAGGCCCAAGTCAGCCACCTCACTAGTAGTCAGGATAACTTGACACCATAACTATTTTGCCTCTGCCTACTTCCTCAATAACAATGGCCACATGAGATATTGCCTGAATGTTATATGGAATAATTAGTAAGTTTTACTATACATATTTCTACTGCATGATTGTTACTATGCTATACACGACTATATAGGTATGAATATTAATTTAATACTGTAGGAAGTAAGTACAGTATGATACGTATGGATGACTTACAAAACAAATGTATAAAATCATATGTACTGTAGTGTACAGAAAAATGAAACATGTTGGAAATGTGCATAATGGGGAGATCCTAGCATGTGTAGTGAGATAGCACTGCACTTGCATTGTGCACTACTGTTCAATCTTTCTGGTTCATGGTTTTTTCTTTCTTATTACATGAATTGTGCATACACACGTGAGTTACCTTTGAACTTCCTGTCTGATGACAGTTTCACGATCATGACTATTGTACATAATTTTGGTAGGCTAGGCTACTGTGACAAAGTTCTTGGGTGATATATTTTTCTTACTACAGTGCCGTACATTCTGAGTGAGTTAATTCACACTTTTTATAAAAGACAAGAACAATTCTTATTCATTTGGATTATAAACTGGCTTCCCAACTTACCAGACTTCAACTAAACAGGTATCATTAATTACCTGATTTGTATAATTCCAGGAAAATAAAATCTCACACTTGACAGAATTATCTGCGAGCAAGCTAGACATAACGGATGCTAAAACAAAAAGGATCTATGCTTACCCATCTAATATTGTAGGAAGGCTTCTCACTTCCAGGGTAAATGACCTACCATGACCTGGATGTACTTTTTTCCCATCACTTGAACATTCAGTGTGCATTTGTCACCTCAAAAAGTGCCTGAACATATCAAAATGTGATCCTTTAGATTTAGCATAATTCACTGCACACTGTCCTTACTGAGCTGGTCTAGAGCAGTGCACTTTTGCTGAACCATTCTAACCATTCTTTGGGTATGTTTTACTAAGCTACATTTCCTCTTTTGTATGAATGAATGAATCTGTAATAAAATTATAGCCACATTTTGTTTAATAATGTTCATTTATGGGTAAACAAACATTTTGTTTTTCTTCAAGAATAAATTTTCTTACCAACACTTTTGAGCAATGTTACTCTGATTTCTGCCTGACACTGAATTAAACTTAATACTGTCCATGTAAATGTTTTATGGAAAGTTTATGCATAAAACTACTGGTTTACTATGTACAAAAATATGTCTTGATTACTGAATTAGAATATAGTTTGAGTACTATACTACAAATTACAACAAAATCAGATATGAATCTTTTGAATGACGTCAACATTTTTGGACAATGTTACTCAGCCTAACACCACAAGTTTACTACAGCTACACCTACTTTTACTCACAAATAACACTGATTGTAGATTTTTACAGTTTTGATTTTTATAGCTTTCTTAAGTGAGAATGTTGCGAACTGAATTATGTATCTTCTGAAAATTAAAATTTTTGGAAAAGAAGAGGTAAGCTGAAATGTTCTGAGCTCCGGTGATCTAGCAACTTTTTTTTTCAACAACTTTCACAATAATTCATATTTTGTTTAGGTATGTACCTAATGACAGTTTTTGAGGGGGATCTTGCAAGATGTTGAATGCAATGAGAAAATTCAACAATACAAGCAAGATGAAAATAATAATAAAATACATAAAAGATAAAATAACAATAATAATAAAAGTATTGGATGCATTGTAAGTAGGCATGTACAGCTTCAGTCTGCTGCTTTTATACAGAGCAAGTAGCAACTGTTTTATGCTACATAACATGAAAAGAAAAAAAGAATGAGACAGGTTTACACTAGCTCTGGCGTATGTGTAGCCTGTACCACCAGGTCTTGGGTCTTTTTTGCTGAATGGATTTCATTACTTATCAAGAGGCCAAAACCCGAAAGTGTCCAGTAAGCTGAGTACCAGTGTATAAAGTTTCTTAAAAAAAGTTATTGTATATTTTTATATGCCAACCACGGTTGGGCTAGGGTTTTGGGGCAGCCTGTTTGCATAGCCAATTTTATTATTTATTATAAGTTTAATAAAATCATGATTGTAAAAACTTAATACTCTAGAGACATACTATCAAACTGGAAACTATACTGACAACAATTAACAAAATTTAAGTATAGTACCTGGAAGAGGAGGAAGGCATAACCTTTTGGAGGAAAATATGATTTACTTTCTGCTTTATGTGGCCAGTCCACAACCAAGGGACCAAATCGACGGAAACTTGCGGTGATCTCCTCTGCAAGGAAACAAATACATTTAGTAATAATTTCTTTTTCAATGTACAATAATTACAACTACTGCAACAGCTTATACAGTATGTATAAAAATCTTTCACCTTTGGAAAATAAAGTTTAGTAAAGACAAGGTGCATATAAATGACACTCAAGTCTTCACACTCTATAGAATAACAGATTACAATGCTCACGTACACCAGATAAACAAAACCAAATCAATTACACTGATAGTTTTTTTTTTTATTTTTGGTTGACAAAACAGTAACTGATAACCTCTTCAAAACTCCACTACCTTCCTGTTTACAAAGCTGATCAGTTGCCAACTACAAGGACATTACTTTGGACCATCAGGTACAAAAAGTAATGAGTCTCTTGGGAGGTTTTGAGCTTTCTCAGTCATTCATTTAAAAATAATAAATGTCACCTAAATAAGAACATATCATACTTGGACATATTATGACCCAGAAAATTTGGCTAAATAATATTGAATGATTTACAAAAACACAGAAAAAAGTGATCTAAATATTACAGAAATACAACTCACTGCAAAGAGAAATATACTCTATGAGAAACCTTATTTGGAAAGTCCTAATTATCTTCTGTATCTCTGCTCATGCTTTAAAGGATACTAATATACAAGGAAAGTCAACTTTCACCAAGTGTTCATTCTGAGGTGAATCAATGAAGCACACTGCACTGATAAAATAATGTACAGTGCTGTACATATATTTGTACGAGCATATCTAAAAATCATGAGTACTCAAAGGATGTTAATGCAAAAATGAATATGGTTTTCCTTTAAGTTGTAATGTCTTGGTAAATTTTGTTATACTGTATTGTATTTAAAGAAACTACAATAAAAACTTCCACTGACATTAATAACAACAATAAACTCACCTTCATCAATATCGGGTGGCAATCCTCCGACGAAGACTTTCCGAGAAAAACGTTCGCCATTTTCTGATCCCTGCGAGCGCGGGGACGATCTCGAAGGCGACGGCAGAGGAATAGTAGCACCCAGACCATCCACTAAATGGCCCTCGTCCAGAAGTACCCCGCCTTCATCCATTCCTAGGAAACCACCTTTACCTGCCAAAAATCCATCAGTGTAGGATGAAAAGGATTCAAATAAATGGATAAAATTTCTAGCATATTCAAACCACAGGAGTCTGTTAAGCAAATGCAAGCATGATTATGCATATGTAGAAGATATGATTCATCTTTAAGTATGGAATTTTTTACAGGTGTCTGATTATTATCTAACCAAATTGTTCAATCTCTTCACAAGACATATGGATATACCGTAATTGTAAAGGCGAGATGCTTATGATTAATGTAATGATCTCTTGGGGTATGAACTGATGGATAATTTGCTTTTAATTTTGTTATGTTAGCACATAATCATACAGTTTGTAGTTTTCATACACTGCAGTACAATGTGTAATAATTCAAACAGTATGTTAGCCCTACATACTGAAGCAGTGACAATGAGAAAACTCCATTCAAGTTTCTTCATGCACAAAATTTTCACTCTGTAGTCTTTGTTGTGTTTAAACTGACTGACTGACAGATTATCTAAGATTCCTACTGAAATTAATAAACTACTGCAGTAACACTGGGATGAGGTAAAATTTCAATACCCATTATTTCTCAACATAAATTTGCCACGTGCCTATTTTTCTCCAACGAAGCAATTTTCTCGGTTATTTCAGAGCAGCTAAACAGTTTCAAACAATTTCAATTCCATGGGAAACTACACGAGCTAAGCTTCCTGAATCCTTCAGTGTTCCAATGTTTCTTATTTTCTGTACAGTCCAAAAAGTGTTCATAAAACCACCCAATTCCATTTCTAAATACATTAATGAATGAACACCTACAAAATGAAGCGAGTGTGACGTATAGCAAATTATGTATAAAATTCTTCTGACTCAATTATATAGCTGTTATTATGTGCAATTGCTTATTTTTTCCAATATTAAAGTAAGTATATTTACTGATGTACCACTGCAAATTTTTAACAATAACCAACCTAAATAATGATGTAACTGGTAAACTGCTAGAACTTAGGGGTCATTAGCTAATGTTCATCCTAATTTCACAAAGAATGTAGAGAGACATGAAAATTGTGAGCTCATAATGTCATACACTATGGAAGAGATTGAATATGTCTGTATTAAATGGAGAAAGGCTTACACCATGACACCTAGTTGTACAGATAATAAACTTTTTCTGTCTTGAAGGCTGGCAAACAATACATGTTTTGAATTACTAAATTTACTAAGTGCAAGCTGTTATTACTGTACATTATTTGTGTTTGCTGAAGTTATGACTATACAATATGTGACATTACATAAAGAGGACTAAACTTGCAGAGCTTAACATGTTCTTTTTTAAAAAAAAAAGGCTTCTCTAGACTAAGATACAAATCCTCCTATTCTTAACATCATATTTGCTACATCCTCATGAAAAAATGCAATACTATGGGAAAGTTCCATTCTAGGCAAAATTATGACCACTCCCTCACAGAATGATCTGCAAGACAAGCCAAGTGTTACCAGAGAGGAGTCATGTGTACTTGCATGAATGACACCTTTCTGAAAATATTTGGTACTTTTACATCAGCGTGGTTTATATTTTTGCTAAGAATGTAAACACTATAATCTGCTATCCAACCTGTGTGTGGAATAACCATACAATTCTCAAATACAGCTCTAAGATTACCAAAAGCTGCAAGCAAATCAATTCATTCTAGCAAATGGCTTTAGTCGCATTATTATGACTTCTACTTAAGAGCTATAGATCTTACCAGTGCAACTACTGTATTACTAAGAATTTTACTTCACCTGTCCATAATTTATATTGGTAACACTGTATAACTCCTATATGTAAAAACATCATAAGGTGAAACCTCATATATATACATAACATACATTTTATGAAAAACATCTCACATTCAACACATCTCTTGCACCCAGTCATCGCATTGTGCCACTGGCTTTACAAAGGATCACTTTCATTTTCATAGCTGGGAAATTGGTGTTCAGAAACAAAACACTGACTTTACACTAATTCTAAGGTTATTAGCCGGGCACGTTAGGAAAAAATTCAAACCAGCACAGACACCACGTTTTACTTTCACTAGCAATGCAGAGAGCCATCACAAAATACACTATCAAAAGCCAACAGACAGAGGTAAGCATTGGGAAACAGGAGGTTATCAACATATATATGGTAGGGCAAACATGTCCATTCCTCATAACATGTGCATGAAATGACCACCTCTTTTAGTGCAAACTGCTACCACTGTTCACGAAGGTTACAGCTGCTAGCCCTATTACTGTACTATGCTATTTGCTGTTCACTATATTATCAAAACCAAAAGTTTCATCTCCATTACTGTTTCTAAAGTTAGCGTACAATACATTTGGCTTTTATGTGATGCACTGTCACTAAGGACTTCACCAATATTTATGAATACTGTAGCAATACAATATTTATTGGCTGCCTAAACTTTCAGCCTTGAGAAAGAGCAGACTTGTTGCATCTGGTAAGTAATGTCCTTAACACCTGCTCCTGCTTTAAGAAACTGTAAGCTATCCGTCATTTTAAAATTAATGGACACTTTCATTGAAGGATAAAATCTCTACACTTGCCTAGCATGGAAGACGTTGTAAATAGTTCCACCTACCAATGAATCAGGTTGCCAACTAAACCTATAGAAATCTACTGTTATAGATTAGTTATAGTGCTGGGGAAGGTAACAAAATTGTCTTAACAAGGCCTCACCTTCCCTAGTCCATTTATACCAGTAGTTCAATTACTTTTAAGACAAGGTCATATCATGTCCAACAAGATGCAATGTGATTATCATTTGGCACCAAAGAGCAGTTATTTGGTACATGTGGCTTATTCCTTTGCTGAGAACAAAAATATTATGTGAGTCCTTGCTTCACCCATTACAGTGCCTTTATACAGAAAAAGGCCTTTGCTTGTATTTTCAAGAAGCTTGTCAGTAATCAACCCATATTGTCAAATCTCCTGTTAATGTGGACATTATGTACAATTTAGAAAACAATGGTTCTATAAAAAAAAATAGAGCTTTAGCACTTTTTCTAAATTTTGTGATTAGAGATAAATGAAACCTCTTTGCACATTTGCATCATCAGGTTTTTTGAGTGGAATCCATCAGGTTATAATATATAAAACTAAATATTTTCACACACACACCTTTCATACACACAGACACTATAACAATTACACACTAATTTGTAACATAAAACCCTACAATTTTTCATACTTTTTACTCAGAAAATATACTTGTTTGCTGTGATATATCAATACCAAGAATGAGAAATAAGTCCACCAAACTGGAAACTATCCTTATACAATAAAGTTTCCATTAAAGAGTTTACTTATTTGTTATAATGGATGTATAAAATGGATTTACATCTGATTTCTAAGTCTAAAAATATCTTTTCAGAAACTGCATTAAGTCATGCATAAAGAGGAGATTTTTCAAGCCAGACAGGGGGAAACTATAGCTACCTAATAATTAATAGTAATAATAATGATATTAATAATAGTAACAATAACAATAATAATAATTATCCACTATAAAAGCTGTGCCAGCATAGTAACAACACCAAAGATAACTGCACTGTGCTACTTCTATCATCTTATTTTCGGAGTAGCTTTAGCAAAAAGAAGCAAAGGTATTTGGTAAATTTAAAAGTGGGGGCATGAAGGTGTGAGGTGGAAGAGAGGTGATTGTCTTTAGGTGTAGGAGGACAATGGAGGGAGTGGACTAGGTTTATCTGATAACTTCATGCGCAGGTTGTGGAAGTGGCAGTGGTAATAAATTATTTGTTTCAATGCTCCAAACAAATGCAGACACACCATTTTTTCATCACCCTCATTGATTACACAGAATATAGAGAAAAATAAAGTCCTATCAACATTTCTGGGATTACTAACTGATTATAGTATATGAATGAAACAATACAGATGATGCAAAGGAACACATGTAAATAAAATGTTATAAATCAATAAAATTAGGATGATGACATCACAAGGAGTCAATCAGAAATCCCTTCACATTCCTGTGTGGACCAGGAACTTAGCAACAGTTTCAATTCTGCTCTTGTTCACCTGTGACACGAAAGCTTGTCGAAGAATATTCTAAAAATACTCAAGTTCCTTTTTGTCCAAAGAACTTGTCTTCAGTTTGAATTAGTACAAGTTCCTCCATACAAGGAAAACTTTTCTGTAAGTTCAAGTCTACTCAATTACCTTTATCAGTGGCTATGGAACTTGTCAAGAGGTTTATCATACACATGTTTATGTTTCTCATTATCCAGTAACTTGTAGGGGTCAGCATTGAAAACCCATTCAAGTTCCTCAAAGGCCCATGCAATTGTCAATAAATCAAAATCTGTCCAAGTTCTTTGGAGTAAAGGAACAGGTAAAAAAGCCGAGATCAATTAAAGTTCCCGCTGGAACCAGTCTAAAGTTCTTCGATTGGTGTAAAAAGTTTTGTAATATTCATTATGTATGCAAGTTCCCTTGTGTCCAAGAATGTGTCAGGAGGTTTAAATCTGTTCAAGTTCCTTGGTGTCCTGTTCCTCGGTAACATGGAACTCGTCAGGAAGTGCTTATAATCATCTTAAAAGTTCCTCAGTGTCTGGGAACTACTCAGGAAGTCTACTTTCCTCCCATGGCACTAAGTCCCATACAAGTGATACTGGAAGGTTAGGCAATGGGATGAGAGACGGAGAAAGACAAATGAAAAATCAATAAATGGAAGTGACCTTGATAGCAGGGCCAAGTGCAATGATAGGTGGCTCACTTAACACAGTGCTAACATGGCCAAGAACATCTATTAGGATGGAAAGGAGGACCAAATAAAAAGTAACTAAAGTAATAAAAATAAACTTATTGACATAAAGGTGAATGGAAAGAGAATAGGTGACAATAGCTTGTAATGTCACCACTTCTGTGAGACAAAGATTTATGTTAAGTTAAATGAATATACCTCGCCCATTATATACAAGGTCTTGTTTGATTGGAGGTATCTTCAAGGCATGAAACTTGAAATGTCAACAATGAAAAGAAAATGATAGAAAAGAGACAACAAAAGATGGCCTGTAGCACCAACCAAAAGGAAGTATGACAGGAAACTGAAGGATCTTACAACTAATGATAATAATAATAAGAGTACTGTAATAATAATAATAACAAAATCTGAATATGCAGACCATAAAAGTAAAATTCCAATGAAGGAAAGATAAAATGGAAAAAATATTTTACAGAAAAAATGAGTGACAACAATATAATACGTATAATATAAAAAAGATATTTGAAAAAAAAATTTTAACTACGGTATTTTGAGAAAAAAACAATAATGAACTTTAATGCAACGTATAGTGACTAGGATAAATTAGGGGACAAATCTTTCAAATAAAAACAATTACAGATATAAAAGAGGCAAAATTAAACACAATAATGACTTGCAATGTAAAATAAAAAGCAAGGATAAAGCATGAATGACAAAACGGTAAATAAAAAAAGGCAATAATAATAATAATAATAATAATAATAATAATAATAATAATAATAATAATAATAATAATAATGAGGTTCCAATTCCCTTTCTTTCCTCAACATCTGAGGCAACCTTTTACTTAGGCACTAAGTACTTAGTTATTTACTCAAAGAAGGTGTCACTACTGTATTTAGATGTGAATACTGCTGTTTATCTCTTTACACCATTATAAAAGTTACCATGAAAGAATGCCAAAGTGCCACAGTATGCTACAAGAAGGCATTTAAGATGACAAAATAAAGGACAAAACTGGAAAACAGACAAAAGGAAAAAATATTTGCATAATGAAAAATAGGAAAAAATAAAGGTGAAGGTTAAGGTATTATTCAAAAGGTCTTGATCAAACACGTCCACGAAGCATGCTTTTGTATTTAAAATACCTCTCCTACGATTGTATCCACGGCCTGCATGAAAAAATACAGCACATAACAGCAGGGTAAATACACACATAAAACCTAGGAGTCAGAAAGTAGCTTATATCAAATACAATTCTGGAAAGACACCACACGATATAGCGCTCCTAAATCAAAAAATATTTTCAATATACTGTACAGTACAATCTACGGAAAAAGCATGAATAGTCTAAACAAAAAAAAAAAAATTGAAAACATAACAAACGAAAAAGAAGAAAACAGACGGCACAATTTGATCATGATTCAATACACAAAAGCAGCAAAATTCTGAAGTCAGTTTCTACTGATACTCAAAAAATAGACATATCATCCAACTATGAGATAATGATGATGGTGACAAAGGTGAAGCAGTAATTACAGATATTTACTAAGTAATGATATAATGATGATGATGCTGACTGGATACAGAGATCACAGACACTGGCAATGCCATATGATGTTGGTATGAGTAAAAATTAAAATTTACAGACATTTACAATGCCTTATGATGTTGACAGTGGCAAGACAGTGGCAAAAAAAAAAAAAAAAATCACATAATGCTGACAAAGGAGGTATTGTACATAAATGACAGAAATCCACTGTCATTATATGAAATTATGATGAAAAAGGTGATATAAAAATCAAGGTAATTTACAATGCCATATGAAAACTACTTATGAAAAAGGAGATAATAGACTCTAAAGAAAAAGACAATTGTGATATAAAAATCAAGATAACCATGACGTCAAGAAAAAAATATAATTAAATTTTGTCATGATTAGAAAATGATACCGGCAATAGTGCCAAAGACATGACTGACAATGCATTGTTATTCTGACAACAGTAGCAATTACTGTACCATATGATGTGAAAAATCAAAGCTATGATTGAGATGAGAAAAATGAAGATTAAAATGAAAATGAGAAAAGGACATAAATCAACTGACTGAAGCAGCGCTTATATACCTAAGGAAAAAATGTTGCGTACTTTGAAGCAGCGTTAGCATCTTAACAATACGGTACCATATTAATACTATTTATCACTGGGGAGCTACAATAAAATTCTTTTTATAGTTCAAGGTTAAAAAAAATGTAAACTGTGTGGGACCTTAGAGCTATTTTAAAATGTATAAGGCAGATCTACATTTTAGACTATTCTTATACGAAGTTTCTTTTTATATCAAAAAATGCATTATCAAAAAAAATTATCACACTGCAGTAATATGCAAGTTATTCATCAACTTCTTATGGACACCTACTTGAATAAAAACAATATCAACTACAATGCCACTCTGCTTATTTCTAGTTCAGCTCTGATACAGAACCGATAAAAATACAAGACAGACTGCAACAAAATCACAGTAAATTCACCATCTCTTCAATATCATGCAGACTGAAATTCTGTCAACACAGGATTCAGAAGCTTACAAATAATAAGTTTCAATTCTATTTATAGTACATAATGAATTTTGCAATGAAACATACAACCCAGTGTGAAGGCACTGTAGCATTGGCAGTGCCAGTGACCTGAGAGACATTCTTAGCATTGAGTGAAAAGTATTTGAAAAAAAAAGTAAATGAAAAAAAGTGTGTGGGAAAGGAAAAAGAGGATGGTGAGGGAAAGTGAGGGTCAAAGAAAAGTACACGAAAGGTGAGGAGTAAGGTGAGCTCAGAGGAGAAACAAATGAAAAGGAGGTCAATGAAAAAAATGAATTTATAAAAAGGGAAAGTAGGGCAAAGGATAAAGGAAAATATGAAAGCAGGACAGAACATGAGAGTAAAGAAAACAAGAACATGAAGGGTAGCAAAAGGTGAAGGAAAACAATAGTGGAAAGAATGTGAGGAAGGAAGATAAGAGCTATAAAAAAAGATTAAATGAAATAAAATGAGGAAATGGGTGTACAGTTATTTAAAAAATGAAATGGAGGAGGGAGAGGAAAATAAAGGTGAATGAAATGAAACTAATGGGGAAAATGACAGGAAAGGAAAAGTAACTGGGAAGGAAAGGACAAGAAAACATGAAGAAAATGAGGGAGAGGGAGAAGGAAATTTGGGATATGGGGGAAATCAGCTGCCAGGGTTGAACTCCCTGTTTCTTTACTTGGCTATGGGAAACTATGTATGACCATGTAAGAATGTCTAGGAAAAATGCCCCCCCTCTCTCTCTCTCTCTCTCTCTCTCTCTCTCTCTCTCTCTCTCTCTCTCTCAATATTCATAAATCATAAAGCCACCATTCCCATAAAAAATATAGCACATCTTTATCTTTGAAATAAAACTTTTAAAGTTAACAAAATAGTAACATATGCATTCAGATAATTTAATTCTATGCGACTGACTTATAAGGAGTCAGAACTAAGAAAAACCAATAATTATAAGCACACACACAAGTACCCTATATGAATATTTCATAAAAAATAACGTACTGTAGTCACAAATGTATTCCATGATCTGGAAGTTGTCAAGTTGGTACCGAATTATATTTGATATGATTTTTTTGAGGGGTAGAGAAAGTGCAGTTTACTTGCACATTGATGGTATTTCATTAATTTTGGCAAATGGAAACTTCTATCTAAAAAATAAAACTGAGTCAACATGAAGCAAATATTTAAACACTTACCTATCTTTTACAGAAATGATTCTCAAATGACTTTAATAAAATAAACTTGTTTGGGAAAAAGGCACTTATGAATTGCTTTAGCAATGTGACAAATAACTGTCCTAAAACTGTACTAAAATCACTTAGTAAATTCAAGTACAAAAACAAATCAAAATAAAAAAAATTACATTAAAACATTTTCTACAAAGATGTTAAGATGTTCTTTTGTCAACCACTGGACCTTGATTCTCATTTGGGTGAAAGCAGTTGATGTTACTAGTAACCACATTAGGGAAATTGGATGGGATACAGAAGGTATTATGCCATATAAAAGATGAATCTGGTTTAAAGGACATATCTCTCTAAAGAATCCTTTACGTACTTTATTAAAATTACACCAAATTTACTAAAAGGGCACCAAGTTTGTATATTTGAATGAAAGGACAGAATAAACTCCTCTACAGTACTGTACTGTATTTGTAATTCATAAGAACTTCATCCATTAACAAATGCCTCTTTATAAAAAAAACAATGAGTTGTAACTTTCCTTTCCTCTATGAGATATTATTACTGGAAAGTATAACAATTCATTGTTGTCACTACTAAAAAGGCAGTCTTGTTCAGCTATAGCAACAAAGGGAGACACCCTCATGTCTATAATCTCAAAGGGGCGGATTTGTGGCTTCTGTGAAACTGAAAAAGTGTCTGACAGGAAATGGAGTGAATGATCACACTTACAATGACTGGGAATCATCCTTGCCAATGTCTTGAAGAGCCCAAGAACACTGGAAATTAACAATACCAAAACTAATACATGTTCTCCAGATGGATTTGTGCTTCTCAATGGACATGGTTATCTGCTCAAAACATATTATAAGATTACCCTCATGCAGTAAGTCCCATGAAAATTAGTATGATGACCTAACATGGTCACTAAAGAGAATAAAGAATTGATGAGATCTACATAGAGATAACAGCTCCATATTACAACTGTGAATAAAAAAACTCCTTGAGTTGTAAAGGACACATTAGTTTGAACAGAATCCTGGGAAATCATTACATATCAGTGGTGCCATCTGTTGGATGGATGGAAAGAAATGTTACAAGACTTTTGGTATGGACAACATTTCTGAAGAATCACTGAGTAGTATTTAGATCAGAGGTAGAGGGAAGTTGCTATTGATTAACCTGCCCTTATGTCAGCATGAGGTAGAGAAACAGGCCATTCTTGTTAACAGTTCAATTCTTTTTGAACTTCTATACTTAATAAGAGGTTGCAATAGAATAGCATGGAAAGAAAAAGGGTAATCAAACTGTAAGCTGGCATTTTTAAAGAAAATACCTGGGGAGTATATTACTCTTTCCTTTTTGGACAAAAATCGTATGTCCTCTTCTAGCACGGACAGACAACCTGTCTTGGGAAAGTTTCAATAACTCTTCCTGAACTTCGACTGTCAAACACAACAAAAACTCCTCTCATTCTTGTTGTGAAATTGATACCCTTTGTAATGCCTGGCAACAGTGAATTTTGACCAAACATCAAGTTATCAAATGCACAAGGGAAAAAGGCATACAATTTTCATGATTACATTTTTAATTACATCAGTATACAATAGTGAATGTGAGCCCTTACCCAGAGAAATTCTGGTAATTCAGGTAAACAAATAACAAAGCCTTAAACACTTTTCTTGCATCTTTCTCTAAGAAACATTAAACTTTCCCACAATGTTACTCTTTTTGTAAAAGACTTAAATATTTGAAGTGCACAAAGAGGAAGTCTGAAGACTGTAAGGTAAAAAGACAAAGCTCAATAACGAAAAATGACAAAATGACATATCCTAATTCAGTAAGGACAAATGAATGAAGCCTGGAGCAAAATGTGATATAAAAAAAAAGCTCTGAGGACAATATAACAAAGCCTGAACCTAAGGTCTAATACAAAGCATAAGGATCTTGAAGACAAAATGAATGAAACCTGAAGGCATTTTTAATGACATAAGGATAGTCTGCAAGGCTTTACACCTTGTCATACAAAAAATGAAACCTGAAGATATTACATCAAAAGGAAAGTTTGGAGATTTTTATTTCAAAAGGTTGAAACCTTATGAATTTTGAACTAAACAGGTTGACACCTAAAAAACTTTATACAAAATAGTATAAATCTTGAGCAGCTTTACGTCAAAAGGGATGGGACTGAACTTTGCCATTTAAAAGCCTGAAACTTGCTGATCTTTATGCCAAGTGGATGAAATGTGAAGGTCTTTACAAAAACAAAAAAAAATTAAGTCCGAAGACTTTCATACCATAAGGGTAAAGCATGAAGATCATTTCACCAAAAGAATGAAGGCTTTGAATCTTTAAACTGTATGGATGAAAAAGTACTTTGGGCAATAAATTATTTTAAACGTTCCAGTAAGTCAAACCGCTCTACTAAAACACTCAAGATTTCCTAGTACTGCAACAGATAACACATGAACATTGATCCTAGTCAGCTGCTTTCTTGCAAGTTTTAGAAAAAATTAAATTCCTATTTATTGTATGCTGGGATATCCATGAGCCTCACAATTGTACACCAATGTACTTTACATTTAAATGTAAAGTACATTGGTCTCTCGCACACAAATGTGAACAGGTATGCACTGCATATTTTATTGTGTAGATTGTTTTTTTTTCCATCACAAATACAATGATCATAAAATAACTTTATCTTCTGTGAAAACCTAAGGATACAATGGGTTCATCCCAAAATATTACCACAAGCCTCTTATTTCTCAGCTTCTCAATAAATGCCATTTGGTCCAAACTTTTCTTATTTCCATCTCTTGATTTTTCACTTGCTTGTGCATTACTGATTTTCTAACATAAAAATGTCTGTTACTTTAACCTTTGAAATGAAAGCCCACAGGCACAGGCCAGTCAATGCACTTCTTTGCCTCATACATAACAAGGGCAAGATCCAGAGGAGGAGGAGGAGGAGGGATGAGGAAGTAGCATTATGTGGCATAGACATAACCAACACACCAGGCTTGCTTGTGATAAGGAACGATTAAATAAATCTCAGAGAATGAAGCAGAGAGGGATTTATGGGCTATGAAACTTGAATGCATTCTCAGTCAGTTTGTAAGTATAGTATACAATGGTGCATCTTCCACTGCCTAATATATACATTCTAATATAAACATACATAAACACACACATCAAACACATACTATAAATAATAATAAGACCTCGCAGATCAAAGTTAGCATGACTCATATTTCCATATCACAGTTAAAATTATCCCAATTCAAATCTTTTACCGTTTAAAATGTTGTGCGCTACTCACTTTCAGATCACTTACCCATTCTCAGACCATACTTAACCTGATTTCCTTTCAAATCAATACAAGCTGACTGACTCTCATCTCTGGCTTATTGTTAACATGATGCTTTTAGATGGAACAACACAAATCGCACTTCCACATCTATGTCAGATATGGCACTCACTTTCAAATTCAAGATGATGTTGCTAATCTTATCCAAGGTGAATCTCACTTTTAGAACAATGCTATGTTACTAAGGTTAAGATGATTTTCACTCTCAGGTCCAAGTCAACATAACTTGTTTTCTGATAAAAGTTAACTTGAATTTGGCTTTCTGATCAGTGTTTATATGACTTTCACTTTCTGATCAAATTTAACATGACCCATTTTCTAGTCAAAAGTTAGTTATGACTCTCGCTTCCTAGACACACAAATACATAAAATGTTACAAACCCCCAAACCACAGCTGCTCATTCAAAACAACATTTCTGTTACACACAAATTCTAAGGATACCTGAAACTTTGTTATAGGAGAATTTTAATCAACCATAAAAATATAAAAGGTTTGTCACCTAAAAAAAGTAACAACTCTCAAAACTATTTCTCAGTAAAAAAAAATAAGACACCCAGGTGCATAGCATAAAATACGCAACATATACTGTACTTGCTACAGGTGTAACAAAAACCATTTCTGTTTTAGCCATGATGCACAGGTGTTTGCATCTGGCACACACAAACGGTCTCCAAAAAATGATAAAACACTTGCACACACAAACCATACAATGCCTGAAAAAGAGATTTTAAAAAGCTCTCAATGGCTCTTAAGAAAGAAGGCAACATCTATCCTATCCAATTTTTCTTTTCCCGTAGAGACAACAGATGCATCACAACAGTCACATGTAAAGAGGATATAATGTATATGGTAATTCTTTGTGACAGTAAGCTGGTGGCTTTGAGAAGGTCTGATTTATTCTGTCATCAATGGCGACACAACAACAAAGACTATCATTGAGAGGGTGGTGGGTCCCTTCATTCACAAAATGGGAGAAGAGTAGTAAACAGGGAAGAAGAGTAGTAGACAGGGGAGAAGAGTAGTAGAAAGAAATTTAAGATGTCAACGTAAAAGCAGGTGAAGAGGTCTCAGTAGGAGGAGGCGAGAGTACTTGTAGTAGGAAGAGGGAACCTCTGCTAATAGCAACAATACATAGAGGATGACTCTACATTAGTAGAAGGAAGAAGGAACTGTCTCTGATGTAGTACAAGGGACTGACAGTAGTAGCAGTCTCAAGAGGGGCGAGATTGGCAGAATGAGGCATCCCCTGCACCAGCTAAGAAAAGGACCCTTAGGTCCTAACGAAGTTCTTGGAGGATAAAACATAACATGGGCATCTTAGTAAAAGCATTACCCAGTTAAGCCCAAATACAAATGGGTTATAAAAAGCCTTAGAGAGCAAGATACTTAACAATACAGATGCCATGGCATGAGAAAAGAGGAGAGGGAGGGTGTTGGCAATGGAGAGGAGGGAGAAGAGGAGACAGTAGGATGTGTACAGTAATACAGAGGCTTTTACATGTTTGGAAAATAAATTTTGTGGATAAAGGAAAGCAGCAGACAAAGCATTATCTCTGGCAACATGTATGTATAAAGCATTGATTGAAGAGAAAACAGGGCTTAATAATACAAATATACTTTATGTTATGGAAAAGGAATAGCCAAGCAATGGCAGCAGTTTTGGGATAATTGGTAGGGTGGGGAGGAGGAGGAGGAGGAGGAGGATACTGATGAAAGGATAACGGGTACGCAATCCATGAGGGTGGAGAAGGACAGAATCTTTTCGAAAGGGAAGGCGGGAGGGAGAGGGGGGTGGGTGAGGGGGCTCAAGAGGTTCAGAAGGTGCCGGCAGGACAGGTGAAGGAGCAACAAGGTGGCAGCATCTATTAAACACGTGCACACTCATCATCATCACCATCATCATATCATCACCATCATCAAATCATCATCATAATATTAATGAAACCATCATCACTTACCGTGCAACTGTGCCAGAGCCTGTAGTGTGTTGTTACCGCAGTTCATGAAACCTGGCGGGGCAGAGATAATAATGAAAATAAAAAAAGAGAGAGACAGAGAGACAGAGAGGGAGACAAAACCTAATATCAAAGAGAATCTAAACTGGTGGCTCAGGTGCCTTATTATAAAGATTAAACAAACACTTGAAATAGGTTAGAATGAAAATAACAGACTAATACAGTTCTTAATACATAGAAGATCAAGAAAACAAACAGTACTGATGCATGACTTTTGGTGCGAAATGATTTTATTTCAAATTTTATTTTGGCAATACAGCACTTTCCCAGCATCACAAGAATCATACTTTGTATTATCCAACACAAAGATCTATCACTGTTTGACTCATATAAAATTGTAACTATCCTCATTTTCAGAAGGACAAGTTCTTTTCAAAAGTAAAGGCAACTATTTCATCAACACAA
>NC_089777.1:37859036-37876536 GCF_040412425.1 Macrobrachium rosenbergii
TGCCGTTCCCTAGCCCATTGCGACCGTCCTGCAATTGGATTAAAAAAATAAATGGAGACTGAGTTGACAGAAGGACGTAGGACAGCTTCAAGCTTTTTTGCAAGCCGCCATGTCGACCATCATTCGGTCTATCTGTTACATTTTACAGTTCTCTTGATAGTTACAGCTTGTATGTCGTACCCGAGTTGAAAAGATATCTAACTTCTTTTTCAACAGCTCAAGTATTCACTCACTCACTCATACAATATATATATATATATATATATATATATATATATATATATATATATATATATATATATATATATATATATACTTAAATTGTAGCTCACGATTACAAGTAAAGAAAAAACTGTAACTTGAGTTTCAACACAAAGTAGAGCTTAAACTTACAAAAAAAAAAAAAAACCCTCAGAACTTATAAGTTATTAGTAAAAAAAAAGTTGCAAAGTCTAAAATTTCGATCTTAAATGACAAAAGAAAATGATGGTTGAAAATATGATAAAATAAGCAATAAGATAAATGAAAGTAATATAAATCAATTGTTGAAAATAATGATAACATTGGCCCATGAGTTCCAGAACGGGGAAAAATATCATACTAGTGGTAGTAAAAGCGGACTAAAACATTAAGTTAGCATTGAAACAAATAATAAAAATACTATAAACACTTATTGACCATAAAGAGTTATATGCCATTTTATTCCATAATTAAAACTAAAAATAGTTCTAAAACATCATCTGACCCAAAAATATCAATGCTGCACGTCTTTAATTTCAACTATTTCTGTTTTATTACGTTTTTTAAACATTTTCTTATTTTTATGCATATAGTATCCTCGTTTTTCCCTTTGGAACTTGCTAAGCAAATGTTAAGTTTGTTCCATTTGAATATGTCCTCAGGTCAAACAATAACTAACAACAAAGGTATGATAATTTAAATAAACCTAATTTTCACATGAGATCCTTCATCGGCAGGAATAATAATAATAATAATAATAATAATACATCAGTTATTACAAATGACGCAGGAAATCATATCAATAAATTAGTAATAGACATATCAAAGACAGATGTAATAACGCTTCTGTACGAAAAAACGTTTTCATTGCATGTGACCCCAGACATGTAGCATTCTCCACATGAGAGAGAGCGCGAGAGGTCAATGGCATCTAGACCTGCTGTTAGTTATTATGACCTTGACCTCTGACCACGGTCTTCTCAAATTTTCCCTTTCAAAGACATCAGTCGGCAAGATATTTGTGGTTGTACTAATGAATCGTAAACTCCTATGTTTTCGACCCCAATAATTTCGCTTGTATGTTAAATTACTACAACTGCAATAATAATAATAATAATAATAATAATAATAATAATAATAATAATAATAATAATTAAGAGCAAAGTTCGCTCTCGATGAACTCTTAGTCCAGCCTTGAATTTTTCTGGAGGCAGTAATCGGTTGCCAGTTTGACATTTACTTTCATCGGCAACCCTCGTTTTAAGGCGGAGATTCGGCTGAGGTCCTGTTTTATATTTCCGTTACAGCAACTAAAGTCGGCGTAAAACTAAGACGATGAGAGTTTCACGGAATGTACAAATGCGCCTGAAAAAACTTCAAATCTACAGTGAAAATTATGAATGATATGTAAAAACAAATGAATGATGCCGAGGGCGCTGAGGTGCCAATACGATTTTTTGATACCTTCACCCGTTACGTGTAGAACACCTGCCAGCCGACATCTCATACCACAGCTGTGCACTTACAGTGCGTCCTTGTAAAGGCAAGTATGCAAACATAAAATATATGGACAAAAAACGTGAGTATTGAGAAAAAAACGATAACTGGTATTTCACTGCACGACTTTCTCGGGAATGTATGAGGAAGTTAAGCTGAACTCAGCCAAAGCATTAACATTTACTTGGTTAAAGGCTTCTAGGTATGCTTCTAAGCTGACTTCTAATTGCAGTCTAGAATAGCAAGTTACTGAAACACACCTCGGCTCTTTTGCTATAAAAATGTTCAACCATGTACGGGGCTATCGCACGACCTCAGGTTGAATTCTTATAACTGGCTATCGCAAGTCCTCCGGTCGAATTCTTAAAATTGTATGTACAGTTATCGGAACGAAATTCTAATAAAAAACACTGCGTAAATTAGCGAAACAACAAAACGTAATATAAACCGACAAAACCCAGACAAGAAAAGTCTTTTAAAACACCCATAACATTGGAACGTCACCTGGCCTATTAACATATGGCGACGAAACACACTTGCGCGGAGAATACCAGACACAACTTCCCATTACAGGGCTGCCCTGTAACATCCATAGCGATGGGTCGTATCTCGTGCCCCTCGCATATAGGCTACGGCGTTTAGAATAACCCTCTACTGAAATGGCAGCTCACGCTTTCCCTTACACTCAAACCTCCATCTTTAAACGCTAACGGTTTAACACTTGAGCACTGAAAACAAAAACGTATAACACACACCATTTCTGAGTAGATACACCTTACTCCGTACACACTGACTGACTGACGGCCCTTAGGGAAGCCTCTACACTGTACCCCCGACACACGCATCCACAAGTCCTCCACACACCAAAAACTGATATACAATTCCACTTTCTCTCTCTATCTATGTGACGTCTCTCCTCACTCTACCTCCCCCTCTCCGGTCTCACTCCCACAACCACCACTCCCCCACCCCCGTTCACCAACAATCACACAAACCCCTTCCCACCGACCAACCTCACCGGCACGGCAATCTGACGCCGCACATACCCCGCCTTCCCTTCGTCTATCACAGAGCCCCCCCTCCCCCCACCAAATCCCATGCCCTCCTCGATGCCCCTCCCCTCTCCTCATCCTTTCACATACTCCTCCCACTCATCTTAAGCCTTATTTCTCAAACCATCGCCCTACTGTATCATGCTACATATTGCACTGGCAGTACTGCATTCACTAAATTATAATTATCTTTCTCTCTCTCTCTTAGACACCGGTAGTGTCTATGTTCTTAACATAAATGTAAATCAGTCTACTCGAGTAACGCTAGGCATGATGAATCTATGCAGATAACGTCATGACCTACAAAAGGAGGAACGCGGCAAAAGATTACGAACCACGACATGATCGAGAACTACGCAACAAACATGACGGAATGAACCATGTTCTCGGTTAAATGTGAGGGTGTGTCTGCGATTCTCTTCCCTCGCTAGAACTTCAGCCTATTCGCCTAAGAATGACGAGAGAGGGAAGGAGGGAGGAGGAAGAGGTTTCTGTCACGAGATATTGATTGTTGCACATCTGTGTGGAAACATCCCACGTGTAGTGTTACACAGTGCTAAAGAGACATTGCATAATACTTGGTAACTCACCCATCAAAAGAGAGAAAGAGAGGCTAGATCTACCACTTGTGCACTTCTCTAGCTGCAAGAGCAACCCACCGTCTCTTGCCTCTCCTGAACTTTTGCCACGTCTTTCGGTCCCTCTCTTTCTGACAGCCACGTTTTTTGGACCTGCTCTCTCTCTCTCTCTCTCTCTCTCTCTCTCTCTCTCTCTCTCACAAATCACTTCCTTTAACATACACTCTCTCTCTCTCTCTCTCACACACACACACAATCACTTCCTTCAACTCTCTCTCTCTCTTGGAATTACACGTGTCTTTGGACCTCTCTCTCTCTTACTGAACTAGCCATGGTCTTGGGCTTTTTCTCTTTTACTCCTCCGAAGCTAGCCACGTCTTTTTTAGCCCCTTCTCTCTCTCTCTCTCTCTTATTGGAATACAGTGACAGTCTCTCTTATTGTATTAGCCATGTCTTTGGGAGCTTTCTCTCGCGCTGAATTAGCCATGTCTCTGGCACGCGCCCTCCAACACCAACCCCCTTTCCACACACTGAGCTTAGACCCTTCGTTCCAATCTCACCTAGGCTAGAAAACCTTTCTCTACCGGTCCAAGCAAACATTCACTTTGGGTATGAGTTCATACAAACGCATTGGACATCACGATACTCTCTCTCTCTCTCTCTCTCTCTCTCTCTCTCTCTCTCTCTCTCTCTCGGAAACTATTTATTCGAACTATTCTCTGTGATAAAGATTTCCTGTCCGCCTTCAAATATCAGTACTATATCTAATATTTGTTTAAATTTCCGGTTGTTTACGCGTCAAGACCCATGCGTTGAAATACATACGAGCTGCGCATGTGCGCTATTATGCGTTAAGAGGCTAAAAATAACCTGGAGGAAATAGAAGCACGTGAATCAACTACTAGCTCTACATGTTAGCGACCGTCTAATCAACACAATGCTTTACATACTTTATAAGAGCAGTCATATTGTAATCTCAAAACCAGTATGATTTTCATCACTCACACCATAAAACTATTCAACACAACTACAGTATAATGTGGTTCTTTCTCGATGCTGCAAATATACACAATATTACAAGGAAAGGTTTCACCAATTTTAATATTGCCTCTGGAAATGAGCTCGTATTTTACGGAATAATTCTGAAATGTTATAATTAATAGAATGCTGGTTTGCGGTGAATGGTTCCTGAAAATAACGATGCACATTTCTATGGAAAATTCACACAGGCAAATAAATGAGAAAAGGGAGGAAGTGAGTAATATAAAACAACCTTTGTCACAAAACATCATTTACCTACAAACTTATAGCTCTTCCTTAAGATTATTTTTCTGACGTTCCTTATGACGGATATTAAAAGGAAATCTAAATCCCAATTTAACCGAAACTTATATGCCTAGTACAATGATAAATTACCGCAATCCCATACACTCTGAATTATCACAACCTAACTAGCAATTCCTCGCTAGTTTTCTTTCCTAAGTATATTACCGTAGTTGATCTTTCTTTGGAGACGATATATTTCATTCAGGAATCAAAGCAGCTTACTGGTTAATAAAATGAGATTGAGAAAAGTAAAAATGCATCTCTTCTTCCTATAACTTCATGTCCATCTATATTTGGGAACTACTTGCAATATGTTATGCAGGCAATTCATAGAGCTAAAGAGATAAAAATTTGTTTGAAGTTTAAAAATGATCTATCACTTTGCGTCGTTTTGGTGAACAATTCGTATCTGGCTTCGCCTCAGAGAAAAATTGGCAAATTTGACAAGTTCCGGAGGTTTATCTGGCTTATTTAAATACCGGCTTCCCCATCATCCCGCCCTGAAAGTAATCTCTCTCTCTCTCTCTCTCTCTTGTGTCTTTTATGAAGGTATTGTAAACTATTAGATTAAACACAGAAGATAAACTAATAGCCGTTTTACTTCCGAATTTGGGGGATGGTTTAAGACAGCCTTAAGTGATAACAAT
Source organism: Macrobrachium rosenbergii (assembly GCF_040412425.1). NCBI lineage: Eukaryota > Metazoa > Arthropoda > Malacostraca > Decapoda > Palaemonidae > Macrobrachium > Macrobrachium rosenbergii. The sequence continues at coordinate 37,864,377 of NC_089777.1, forward strand.
TGTTTGATTTTCAGTTCTAGCTACGTGAGCAGTAATTAGATCTGATGATATATAAAATATTAGGAAAAATGTTTTACCCTGATGCATTTAGTTCCTTGATGTGTCTGATTATATGAACCGTGCATGATGATAATAATAACCCATGAAAATACTTATTTATAAACAAAAGTCAATGCCTAATTTTTGCTATCATATATTAACGAATTCAAAGAAAAAAATAACAAGGTAATAGGGATAATTCAGACAGACAATGTTCAGTCTGTGAACGGTTCTCCATTGTCTGGCAGATGTTGACGAAACTTCTATATGGTGACTGTTGTCTTGCAACCAAAGCGACTTCCTACTCCACACACACTCCTGACCTCCTTGTGACCTCCCACAGCAGAAGGATTTGTGTTACCTACCAACAGATCTCAGTGAAAGGATTATTTATGCCAATCCAGTAGTCTTTCCCTGTACAATAAACTGAGCTGTACCGCAAGTTTGTAATGATAAAAGTAGATTTTTTATTTGATATTTATAGCAACTGAACTCAGCCAGGCGCAGATTCAGACAGCTACACACACACACACCTATATATATATATATATATATATATATATATATATATATATATATATATATATATATATATATATATATATATATATATATGCAAATCGCCTCACCGTGCTTAAAATTAAAATGGTCCAAATAAAAAATAAAATCCCGATAAACATTTTACAAAATTAAGAAGTGGGTCTTATACTTCCTATTTTTACACAAGGCACCTTTTGAACGTTCATCTTTAACAGAAGATGCGAGGACTAACCATTCACTTCTTTTACATTTTTCCTCTCTCTCTCTCTCTCTCTCTCTCTCTCTAGCTACAATCCACAGTAACCGATTAATACCTAGATGCATAATTTAATGCTTGGACCAACAGACATACTTTCTTTTAGAAAGCCAGCCAATATAATTCCTTTTCAGTCCCATGAGGGAACACAGGTCTACCACTCTATGTGAATCCGGGGAGCCATTGTACTGTGAGGTCGCCACACACACACACACACACACACACACACACACACACACACACACACACACACACACACAGTGCGTGTGTGGGGGGACTTAAAAATTCCCACGAATAGGGGTAAATACAAATTTTATCGAAAACTGGAACACTGAATATTTGAACGTGACCGTTTCTGCGTTCTGACCAAAGAGAACCCGCCCAAGTTAAAAAAAAAAAAAAAAAAAAAGCTACATCATTTCAAAACCCCCTTAATTAAGCTCGATCACAACCTCGGAAAAAGTCTTGTAACCTCATTAACGAACAATTAGTTCTATGGTTCAATAGGCTGAAAGATCTTTGGAGAATTTTTTAAGAATGAGAATTGATACGTATATTTTTTTATTTCAATACCCACAAGATTACGAGTGAAGGAATATTCTTACGACCGAATTCTCCGTCGTGTAACCGTCCCCTTCATTCCATATCGCAAAAGTTTCGGAATTTCTCCATAATTACGTTTCTCCGTTTCTAAACTCTTCCAACTTTTGTTTCTCTCTCTGGGCCTCTTCCTTCCAATGTCGGTATCTCGGTTTCTAAGCTCTTCCATCGTTTGCTACTCGGTTTATAACCTCTTCCCACGTTAAACAGGTGGAGCTACCGTTTCTTTCAGTGTTATACTCTCTCTCTCTCACAAATGTCTGCGTCAGCGACCCTGATAGTTTCAACTCCACCTGACCTACAATCAATCATTTATCATAAAATTTTCTAGAATTATAAAATCACTGCCAGCATGATCCCAATTTATGATTACATCCGTTAAAATCGAAGCCCTTGCCGTTCAATTGCACCAAAATCCTAAAAATGGTGTTCGACGCCTCTCCCCCAACCTACTGTACACTGTGCCTTAGTGTAGACGAGGTTGCTTGTGATTCCATCCATACATTCGGTCTCCTGTACAAGGATCCGTCTCACTCGTTCCATTTCAGCTATCATTAACCAACATGCGGACATATTTAAAAATTTGGACTAGTTCTCTCTCTCTCTCTCTCTCTCTCTCTCTCTCTCTCTTTCCATTCATATCTATTTACAAACATTAGAGGCATACTATCAAGAACGCACAATCTTGCATAAGACTCTATAACTAAGAGGGTTTAGTAAAGAAATAAAAATAATAATCCTTGCTTTAACTGAGAGGCACTTACATTAAATAGGAAAAGAAGTTAGATTTTATAAAGATGGTTATTTATAACGTAAAATCATGTCGATCGTCAAAAGAGAAGTGTTATATTTTACCCAAAGTGCACACACACACACACACACACACACACACACACACACACACACACACACACACACACAGAGAGAGAGAGAGAGAGAGAGAACAATGGCAGAAAATGTGCTCATTTCGAATATTTCATGCAAAAGAATGATATCTACCCATCTTATCGGCACAATGTCCCCTGTCCTATTGCAGCACGACTAACCTTATCGTGGTCCAACATTGGCGCAATCCTTCAAAAACATCATTCAGGATAACATGCTATTAATCATTCATTCCCTGAGCTCGCCTGACCCTGATATAATAATGCTGTGAGACTTAAATTTCCTACAACAACAACAAACGAAGAAACAGTTAATTTACAAAACCAAACTGTCAAAGACTTACATCGACATATTATGTGTCACATACACAACAGTCTGCAAAAATAGTTTTGTACTAACGCTACGTAATCAGAAGTAACTAAATTTCCGTTTCAAAGCCACCCAAACGATGCGCCATTATCTTTCATAGCTTAGAAAAAAAAAGGCGAAAGATTTATGCGTTTTGAAGGGAAGCCAGTTCATAGCTTAGAACCCCCACAAGGCAAACCGGATCGAAATCTAGCGATTTCTGTCGTCAGGAAATGGGGATGAATAACTTCCAAGACTACACACACACACACACACACACACACACACACACACACACAACACAATATTTAAAAGAATAATTTGAAAAATTTATAAAGCTTTGGACAAATTCTTTCCCAAGTAGGCTACATACCCGTACCCCCATCACACACGCACACACACACACACACACACACACACACACACACACACACACACACACACACACACACACCGAGCAGAAAGAACTTGTTATTTCGGAAAACAAAATCAAACAGCAGCACAGTTCAACTCAAACTGTGTCCTAAGAATAGCCGCCGAGATCCTGCAAATAGAGCAAAGACTCGACTTAGCCAAAAATCATACTTTTAAGCATGTACAAAACATCATGAAGTGAAAGTAGGTATTCGTCCCTTCAAAGCAAATGGCTTATTTATCACATCCAAGAAACAAATATGTCAATGCAAATACTCATCTGTATGCTTAACTCCCGATACCAGTTATTAGATGGTCTCGCTTGAGCGACACCGACTTCCGGATACTGCAAAATATTAGTCTCATAGGAGAAATGTTAAAAAACGAAATGGACGATTTGAGAATTAAATCGGCGAAGTACTTGACCCCTTTCTCCTGGACGTTAATGGGAATAAGCAAATTCGAACTTAAAAAAAAATAATCTCTTACGACGAAAAACTTTTAAATATAATGACTGCAGTTCTTTACGCATACCATTTCACGCCGAGCAACAAACTCCAGCAGTAAAGCCATCTTCCGAAATCACGCCAACCTGAAGCTTTAATATCCCACCTTCCAAAAATTGTTGAGAAAATCATATGAAAAGCAGCTGTAAAACAAACCATTTATAAAAATCTCCTGCACATTCGCTAACTTGGGTCTAAACAGGGCAGATATACGTTGTCTCAGCTAATCAACCAAACAGATGAAAATCAGAATCCTAGAATCAAGCGGCACTATTTACCTGGACTTTTAAATGTCAATTCATTCGATAGAGTCAATCACTTTATATTATTCACTCAAGTGACAGGTGGGCCTGTGAGGTAAGCCTGGCTACAAAATATCCTCTCAAACTGATCGCTCCGAATATCAGGTAATGTACCAGTACACAAAGCAGCTCAAGCCACATCCGGTGTTTACCGCTCAATGTTCTTCTCAGCGTCATCAAACTCTCGAGAAAGCTGCGAACAGATTCCAAATGAGCTTCTTAATGTTATTATTATTATTATTATTATTATTATTATTATTATTATTATTATTATTATTCAGAAGATGACCCTATCCATATGGAACAAGCCCACAGGGCCACCGACTTGAAATTCAAGCTTCCAAGGAATATGGTTTTCAATTGAAAGAAGTTGCAGGAGATATGAAATACAGAAAGAAGGGATCGGGTATTTAAAAGGGAGAAATTAACAAATTAATAAATAAATAGATAAAAATGTCAGTAATGATATACCAATGGTGTGGGGGGAACCTATTTCACAACATGAAACCTAATCCACAAAAGTATTCACAATGTTAATGATGATATTTACACTTAAATGCTACAAAACGAGGCACAACATAGGATCGAAGGCCGTAGGTCAACAGGAAGGGGTTTGTTGGTAAAGATGGGATGACAAACGTCAGCGACATCCTCAAAGGTAAGCCAACAAAAAGATTCAGCTATAGCCGCAGAAAACCAAGGCCCTCTTCATTTACAAACAAATATGAACAAACACACACACACACACACACACACGCACACTTTGGTAAGAAATTACGGAATTTCGATCACTGTCTTGACCAAGTCCTGAAACCTCTCTTCTTTAGGTCCTGATCTTGACCCAGACGGAAACGACATTACGATAAGGCTTTCGGGAGGGGCACGGGAACTTGATCTCTGACGACCTAACCCCGTCAAAATTCATACGAACAGAATCACAGCCAACTGTCGCAAACAATCGGCATGGATGCTGAGAAAGCTTATAAAAACAGGGATTATGATAATCAGATCAATTACAGGCTATTCCCCATTAGTTTGGTCTCCTCGTCCTTGCAACTATAGCCCTGCTTAGCGTGCTAGATCGACAGCGCTGAAAATAAGTAGCACGAAACAACACAAAATACAATAAATCTATAAAACAAAGGATTGTTTGGTCCTAAATTTACTGGCACATCCAAGTAACCCAGAAACGTTTGGTTTCCAATTTCGCTGCAATCTTGTGGCAGGTGTTGGATGTCTCTTAGCAAAATCCAGCCAAAATTGCTTGTCTTGACTCGTTCGCACTCAAGGCCTCCAACCTTCAGAATTCTTCCTCGTTGCATTTCAAAAACACTAATCAACCAAAGCACCGATTTACAAAACAAAGAGTTTGACAACTTCCTGGCCATCATAAAGGGCGAGCCAGGATGCAATGTCACCGCCCATTTCAAGGACCTCAATACAGGCCTTTGTTTTTTTTTTTTTTTGCCAGGTCGTGCAGCTCGTATACAATTTCAAAGTCTGATCAAACATCATTGCTTTCAGTAACTATTACTTATAATGACCAAATCCACATGGGGGATGGCCTAAGATTCATTAGCAAATATTTCAATTCTCTTTTTTTTTTTTTTTGAGATTCCAAGCCAACCACTCACACACACTATATATATATATATATATATATATATATATATATATATATATATATATATATATATATATATATATATATATATATATATATATACTTACTGAGTACCTACCAAAAACCTACCTCTCCCACATTAATGAACGTGGCACACACTACGCAAAATCCGGAATCAATCAGCGCACCATCAACACCCCACGCCCGAAAAATTCCTCTCACCCAATTTCCCACTCGAGCAGTCAGTCTCCTTCCGCTAAAGAGGCGAAGAGCGGCCGAACACGAGCATTACGCTCCCTGTCATTAACTCGAAATGATTAAAAGCTCAAGGCAAGCGCTTCATTAAGAGCAAACGTCGTTTGGCGAATCTAAAAGGCATTTGCAAGAACAGATGGTTGTTGCATGCGGCAAATGAGCGAGCCGAGGAACTTTATGGATCTAAGCCCTCAGTCTGATAGACCGAACCACCTACTCCGGTCGCCATCCGGACTTTTGTGATACTCGCTCATTTCTTATCTATGAATGCATCTGCTTAGCATTCTTAATCTCTCTACTTCGTGAGCGTGACTGTTTTCATGGTGTTCCACTAGACCAAGCGAAAGAAACTTCTGAGCATTAGAGAGAGAGAGAGAGAGAGAGAGAGAGAGAGAGAGAGAGAGAGAGAGAGAGAGAGAGAGAGAATAAAAACACAGAATTCATGAATATGCAAGATGGAAACAATAAATTCAAGACTGGGTTTCTTCTCTCTGTAGACCATAATATTACGATGCCAATCTATAAATCTAAAATTTTACCTCTCTCTCTCTCCATTAATCAACCACCAACAACTACGGAGAATACGCAATTAGTCAAGAGTTCCATAAAAAATCTAAATGATACGCTCCTCCATCCCCGCCTTCTTCCGTTTCAAATAGTTCAGGAGCACTGCGGTTTCTATCATTCATTCTTAATTATTTAATCATACAGTAGGAGCTCTAGTATTAGAAATGTCATTAGAGGAATCTAATATGCATTTGCAATGGCTGTTGCACGCGGCAAATGTGAGACTCAAAGATCTGACGAGTATAAACGCTTCCCTTTGATAGACCGAGCACCTTGGTATGGAACTGATACTTAAAATGGAAAGGATATAATAACATAACATATGAGAGAGAGAGAGAGAGAGAGAGAGAGAGAGAGAGAGAGAGAGAGAGAGAGAGAGAGAGAGAATTACGGATATAGACTAGAAACAATTCTTCTTAACATGAGCTGGAAACATGCTTAGGATGCCAGTTTCACTTCATCTGATTATCCGCCAACTCTACAAGTGCTGTTATTCTTACTTATTATACAGATGATTATAGTACTTCATTAATGGTTCCGCCGAACCTCCCGTTTTGATGGGGTTCATTTTGACACATTATTAAACACACGTCAGTTGTTTCTCTCTCTCTCTCTCTCTACTCCACCTGCGTCCCATACCAGTCAGCCAGCAACTATAGGTACTAGTTCCGTCCTCGTCCGGTTCAAGAATCAAGCCCTGTTTATTCAGTTTGCAAGATGAACCAGCTATTGCTGTGCTACTAAAGAAAAGAGAGAGAGAGAGAGAAGAGAGAGAGAGAGAGAGTCAAAGAGTAAGGAGGAAGGGGTAAGCCCAGACCTATCTACTCTTTTCAACTGACCACTAAATGATTTCCTTCAGCCAACACTTGAGGAAGCCGTTGCCCAGAGTCAAGCCAAACTCATAACACAAAGCACACACACACAAAAAAAAATAAATAAATTAAAACATCATGTAATACAAAGTACGACATTGTGCCTAACATGAAAGTTCGATAAGATAAAACCGCTCATACCAGGAGGGAATGGCTCGGGGTTGGGGGGGGGGGGGAGTGGCTCTAAAAGTAGAGGGGATGGTAGCCTATAGGGGTAGGAGGGGAAGGGACAGCCTAACCCCATCCTTCCATCCTCGTCCTTCCCTTGTCATTTACGCCTATTTTCTCCCCCTATTCCTTGGCGATAAAGAATTGGAAGTTTCCTCGCCGAAGTTGGTCCCTGATGGCCAAGGTGGGAGGGGGATGTAAGGAGGAGGAGGAGGAGGAACTTATTCACTTCATTAATTTGTGGCGGGAAAAGTTCTTGAGGAATTGGAACAAGGTAGCAGAGAGAGAGAGAGAGAGAGAGAGAGAGAGAGAGAGAGAGATCGCCAATAAGTGTAGGCCATAAAATTTTCATAATTTCGACTTTTTATACAAAAAAATATATCTTTTCTGGAGCTTTCCTCCGTGGTGGATATTCTATATGATGCTCCAACACTTCCTCAAACATTAACAATATCCGTAACAGAAGAAACAAATCTAATTCACTAAAATCACTTCTACTACTATATAACAGTAGTTGTAGTGCAGCTATTCCACTTATTTAAGGATCTAACTCAGCGGTATGGTTAAACATAACCATTTTATTATCTAATAATATTAGTAATAAAAATATCCTGTTTTCAGATATCTTCCTTTAGGATAAGAAATTTTTTCTTAGCATTTAATATTTGTTTAAAAGACAAACTACTGCATTATACTTAAACATTAAATAGGTACCGGTCTAGTTAAATAATAATAATAACAAAAAATTGAATAGACCTTCAATATAATGTGGTACCTACGCGATGAAAACTCTACGGTATTTATTTGCCAGTTTTGATCTACCTAAAAAGAGAGAGAGAGAGAGAAAAAAAATAAGTCTTTCAAGCACTAAGATCGCTTGGGTGGGGCGAGTAAGGAATTCGTGCCTTGCCAAACGTCTCACTGTTATGTTCAAAACTTTTAACTTGTCAGAGCCAGCTCAAGTTTAATTTGTTAAAAATATATTTATTCATTTCAAGTCAATATCGAAAACGTCATTGACTTCACATATTTTCAGTACAAACCTAATTTATTTTCATAAAAACAAAGAGATATGGCATAATTACTGGCCGCCGCTGCCAAACCTCAGTTTCGCTGACACGTGCTCAGGAGAGCATTTTAACAGGCATATCGCTGGCGGAATCTACAACAACAAACAACAACAACAACAACAGTGGACACCTGAAGAAGCCAGTGTCACTGGACAGTGTGGAAGTCAAAGCGGAACCCGATCTCTTCACAAACCAACATCTTCCCTCTCAGGCCAAGGAAACTGTTTATAAGGTATAAAAATACTTACTTTCGAGCAACAACAAGGGGCCCTGTAACTAGTGTTAAATTATTTTTTTCTCATCAATGATGAATGGTTTATTTAACCTACAAAGGCACTGAACAAATACAATCACGGAGTATGGACAATAATCAAATGGCCTGAAAGACTATTCCTGCCGAACCACCCATGCAAATTTTAAGTGTCAATGCATTAAATACACTATGATTTCATAAAAAAAACTACAATTACTATTTCCAAAGAAGCACAACAAAGAAAGAAAAACCAGTAAGAACAACCAAAATATAATCAAAGCTGTGTCTTTAGAAAACAAAGTACAGCCAATGACAGATCTCAGGTAAAGCCATAAAACAAGGGATTAACCTTGAGGGTGAGATTTCAAAGGATAAATAGATCTGGCAGCGCTGTATTCTCTTCCTCCACCTTCCACCACAGATACAACTCAAGCATCCGACTTCAAAAAAGAACACTATTATGACCTTGGGCTATTTAGAGCCTACAGATAATAAAAAAATAATAAAACGGGTATACTCCCCATAACTGTAAGTAAATTGAAAACTCGACGATCAGACGAGGGCGAGGTTTATGTATATGAATATGTATCTCACCGCCATCACCATTAAATAGCACGATACGGGGGAGCAACAAAGGCGAGTAAGGAATCCGTCGTTCTTTGTCCTCTTTCCCCCTTCCAATTTTGAGCGACGAATATTGCATGCATAAAGTATCGAGGCGGTCTTTTACATAAAATATTTATGATAAGGCCCCATAAATATATACTGCGGCGATGAGAGAAAAATGTCAGTATTTTTCGGTATATCTTGAGGTGATTCTGAAACGTAAAATGTGGTTCATTTCTTCGAGAATTTCGAATGGGCAGAAATATTACTTATATTACGTTGGTTTATTTCCGATAAGGATATGGAGAGAAAAGCATTTTTGTTTTGGCTTATGTGGCATAAAGCATGTATTGCAAAAAGTATTCTAATAATACTTTATTTTCTACACAGTATGGAGTGCCATAAAATTCTTTCCATGCTGTTCATTATAAAAGTAAGGAGCGAAAGAATTCATTTTATATCAATATAGTCTAATTATCATCAATCAAGTATGGCGTGCACGGAGGACTATAGTACTTGGATTTATTCACGATAAAAGTAGGTAAAATAAATAATATTCAAGTCAATATAATTAATTTACATCAAGTAAACATTTCAAATAACATTTTTAAGTTTAGGGCTTATTTGTTATATTATGTAGTGCAAAAAAGGACTAATTTAAGACCGAGTATTAATATTAGAAGAACCGAGAGGTAAAAAGACAATTCAGCACAACGTAGGAAATAGAATTAAGTTATGTAAAAAATATCTTTAATATATATCGTTCATTCATGTATGAGTGCAAATAACATGGATGCTCATAAAACTTAATCAATAAAATATATAATGTACCAATAACCATATTTCTTAGATTTAAAAAAAATTTAAGGCATACATATAGTACTACTATTTGTGGCAAGTGTTTATGGCTAATTATGGCTGAAAGTTACAAAAACTACTTCCAAGTTCAGTAAATAAGGACCATTTGAAAAAAAGTGAGGGCTGCAAAGCAATAAACTTCCAAGCTTAGGAATTCTCTTTCAACTTCTGTTCTCCAGGATCTATCGAGGCTTCATCATTCAAATCCTCATCTTCCTAATATTCTCACAGGGTTTGGGCTGTTTAAGATGCATCAGGCTGTCAGCTCCATCGGCCTCTGCATACAACCTATACTCCGATCCAATGATTTCCTTATATTTTTTTTCTGCGTATAGCAACAACAGTCTGTAGCCCGGAAAATGACATGTTTTTACCCCTGGCCAAAGCAGATGACCATGGAAAAACTCACATACATTAACATGCACTTATGATTAACTAATTTTTGTCAGTTCAGACACTATCCTTTCTTCTATAATTTCAGTCTGCAACAGTGACAGGCTGAAATTAAACCAATTCCGACATGGCTTTAAAAGAATTATTCCCTGGGCAGGCGATAAGCCTTTGTTGAAACCAAGCAAATAATTCAAGAGACACATGAGGACAAGAACTACTAAAAACTGTGCGTTCTCAAGATATATCACCCCGCTTTGCCAGAGAGAGAGAGAGAGAGAGAGAGAGAGAGAGAGAGAGAGAGAGAGAGAGAGAGAGAGAGAGAGAGAGAGAGAATGAATCTGTGAAGCACTATAACTCTTTACAGGTTCATACTCAATCGAAAGAGTATGGTATAAAACAGAGGGTATCACCAGTTAACGTGGAGCATGAACGATCCTCATCAAAGGGAATAACTAACTGAGAGCATATTATGTAAAACAGCATTTAAAGGAGCATTTCGTCATGATCATACTCTCGCTTATAAGGTAGTAAAAACTACACCGTATTCAGTAGCAATAATAATAACACTACTTGTGGGAGGAGAAAGTAGAGGGAAAAACCAAACCGGGCAAACAACGAGAGGCCTTACATCATAGAGTTCCCCTCCGACCTGCTCTCCAATACCTCACTCATACTGCTCCTCTTTCCCCTCGCAGGCTGGCAACCATTTAAAAAAGAGGGAGAGGGGAATTGTGTCAGTGGGCCTCTTGTATCGTACGTCCGCCAACTCAGCCAGCCCTCAACACTACTTTAAAGACTCAACTCCGCGTTGCGCTCTTCCACCTTCGTACGACAACACATGTATTGACTTTCCTAAATGCTCTCTCTCTCTCTCTCTCTCTCTCTCTCTCTCTCTCTCTCTCTCTCTCTCTCTCTCTCTCTAAATGCGATTCTGATGAGTATTCATTTATCTGCGGCTAAGATAAAAAGAAAAATCGCTGAGCAAATAGACGTGTGATTTCATCTGGGTACCAGATGTTCAGGTTTAACAATTTTCAAAAGACGAACAAAGCGCAAAAGACTGTTCTGACTCGCATTCCCTGGAACCAGCCCGTTTAATTTGTAGCTTTAATGGCAGCTATTAGGAATATGACTCGATTTGAAATAATACTGTCCGAGTCTCCATACAACTCTATTGAGAAGGACTTTGACGGGAAAATGGTACAATTCACGCGAGTAGGAACAAACAAGGGGGGAATAGTACTATAGTCCCACGTATTGTTTCAGATCAAGTTGGCCTTATACCAGCATGTACTCTTGATTTTGTAGCTGCCTGTACCTGATCCACGAGAATAGGAATACGCAAACGAGTAAATGGTACTATTATTTGCTTACTTGTTTGCTTTACCCTCGCCCAATATCCAGAAGACGCTCTGTAGGAACGCATCGCGGATGAAACACTCATAGGCCTATTAGTATATTTCATATCATAAAATATGTTTTCACTGGTGTGGCAGTCATTAAATTGGAGAGCTTTTAGTCTTCTTAAATATGCAGGTATTTCCCTGGGACATACAATAGTTATGAAAAAAACATTTTAATAGTAAGCTAAATTGAATGAGCAA
>NC_089777.1:37881536-37891536 GCF_040412425.1 Macrobrachium rosenbergii
CGTCTCACAAAGTCACTGCACTCTAAGGTTGACTTTCAGAGCATCTCTCTCTCTCTCTCTCTCTCTCTCTCTCTCTCTCTCTCTCTCTCTCTCTCTCTCTCTCTCTCTCTCTCTCTCTCTCCTCTAGCTGTTTTGTCAGTCTCTGCCTTCGACTTTACTTTGCAAACTACAAAGTTTAAAGCTTATACTAAACAAGATTCATATAAGAAAAACTGAAAGATCACTTCAAGTCAGGAAGGGATACCTTATAAATAATGAAATGAAAGTGACAACAGTCCTTACATGTATGGTGTGAGTGGCAATGGGACGCAGTGATGCCCGTAAGAGAAAAACAATGAATAAGTGATATATTATATCTCATAATTCTAAGAAAGGTTTACAAAAACACGTTGAAGGTCAAAAGGTCACAACCGAATCCATGATCATCCTTTGCTAACGTCGCCTCCAACCAGATCCTTCTCTCTCCTCCTCCAAGTATCAAAGGACGGGGCCTATCATCCTTATCTTCAGGAACCAATATCCGTCGGGGCGGAGAAAAAAACTTCTTACGACACTTAACACCAATTAATGGCAACGCTTGTTTTTTTTCTTTTTTTTCCTATTTTCGTCTTTTAATTGTCAAGACACAATTTCCCAGTCTTTCATTTGCCTCTTTTTCTCGGCTTCATTTCAATAATGGGTTTGGCGTCATGACTTGATCTCACGGATTATTCAGTCTTCTTACTTTTTCCACGTGACGTTCTGTAAGCTATTCGTCAAATATTTTCTCTTCTCTTGGTTCTGTTTTTTTTTCTTATTTATTTAAAAGAAAAATGGGCACGTGGAAATTTGACTGGCAAGTTATTTTCCTCTCAGAATTATTCCAGACAGCTTTTTGCACATTAGAAAGGTAAATAATTTTACTGAAGTGTGCAATTCAAGAGGCATATTGGACAACTTCTGGCTTACCCACAGAATCCCACACGAGAGCGAAAAATAACTCTACGGATAAAGCTATTCAGCTTTTGAGAATAATAGTATGCTTACGCCTTACGTATAACTGTGGTTCTCAACACGGGGATTTCAGAGTTCTGGGGGGGGGGAAAGGGGTATTGTGAGCACTTTTATTTAAGTTTTAATATCCATTGGCATGTTCAATCGCCATTAAATGTGTAAAACTACGCAATGAAATTAATCTATGTATGTAAAGGTTATGTACTATTATGGAGGAAAATAAGGATTTTTAGTATTATATGCATATTATTTGGAATGCACCTTTTGTGGCAGACAATTTTGGAAAGGGGGGGGTGTGATGACATTCTGTCATATGGTGAAAGGGTGCATGGGCCAAAAAATGTTGAGAACCACAGGTATAACAGGTGGAATAAGAGAGAAAATCAAACCAGAAATATCAAATTCGAATGGAATGAATAAACAGTGCATTGATATCAACCGTCTTGAAAGTTTAACATGATAAGGGTCTAGGCAGTTTTCAAAGAAAAAAAAAAACAATTAATTAAAAGACTTTTTTTTAATCTTTCCTAGATAGTGACCCACAAGGGTTTTCGGGGGTCGTTATCTAGGACTGATATTTCTTGGGGGTCATTACCTTTATGATATTTACAGTCTTTTGTTTACGTTTTTACGGTAGTCTCCAACGGGCTTGTACTAAACACGCCGCAAAGGTGGATACATACCGGGTCAAACCCCTCGGGGGTCACTATCTAGAAAAATCCCTTTTTTCCTTGAATGGTCACGTTAAGCCAAACTAAAATCCCAGTCATTTTCAAATACATTCTTAAAACTTAGTTGAAAATCCCCTTTCTCAAAGAGTCGTAATAACTCAAACTGAAACCCAAGAAATAAAAAAAGGATGAACAAACCACTGACAATTTTCTTTGTAAAATAACGATATGAAATACTTAGATCTCGATAATTTTATTACGTTATGAGAATGCTCAGTTCATAAAAAGAAGAAGTCCCGCTTGTTTAGTAAGGCAGAAACATAAGCTTGAACAAGATATTAAAATTTTGCTACTGCCAAAAGGTTTCACTATCCTTGCGATATTAAAATTTTGCTGTAATACTTAGAAAATGCTAGATACTAAGGGGATATTACACAAAAGATATTTTAATTTTCTGCTGCTCAAAAGATACTGCACATATGGAACTTGAATTCACCATTAAAATGATGTACTTCCGATGCCACATTTTTGCTACTAATACACACTAGTTGAGAAAAATTTTGACTGCAAAATAATATTAAAAAAATCTCTCCATAAAACATAATAATGAGAAATTGCCTCCTTAAAAATGAGGTGGAAATACTTAATAAACTCCGATAAGCACAGGTCAATGATGATCGATAATGTTGGCATCCGGTCGAAATATAAAAATAAAAAAAATAACTCAACTTATGAAACAGCATGAAAAAATAAAACCAAATACAAAACATATATATAATCATAAAAGTAATTTCGCGGCTTTCACTCGTGATGAAGGCTTAAAAAAATATGCATGAAATAAAAAATCAAATAAATGATGAAGGCTTAAAAAAATGTATAAAATGAATAAACAAATAAATAAACACTCACACACACATATATACATATATATTGTAATCAGTAGAAATATGTGCACATATAAAAAATGAACTTTTTCGGCAAAGGGAGACCCGACATCATAATACAAATATAATAAAAAAAAATTCCAGATTAAATAAACGGAAAGGGTATATACGACACTCACAGACCAAGACCAGGGGACGCCTGAAGTGAGGGCGGAGGCATCACCAACCTGTAACGAGAAAAGTCAAGGCTTCAGATACACTGGGCACAGATCTCCGAAATGAATCCCCTTCGCACATCAGTTGGGCAGCGCCTATGCATTCTTCACTGACTGTTTGTGTGTGTGTATGTGTGTGTGTGTTTGTGTGTATTTCGGCGTTTCTACGATTTTTTGAGATGGATGCAAAAGAGGATAAGTACACACACATTATATACATACATTATATATATATATATATATATATATATATATATATATATATATATATATATATATATATATATATACATATATTTCTTTGTATATATATATATACATATACATATATATACATACATATATATATATATATATATATATATATATATATATATATATATATATATATATATATATATATATATATATATATATATATATATATATATATATATATATATATATATATATATATATATATATATATATATATATATATATATATATATATATTCTGGTCATGCTGTTCAGGTATTAATTCCATGAAAATAAAAATAACTAAAAGCAGAAATGGCTCTCAAACCATAAATAACATACGTAATCCTAAAAGCTTAGATTTTTCTTTTGAACCACTAAAACAAGTACAAAAAGCGCAACTTTCTTCGGCTGGCCCGGTGGTAGCCTATCCTACATCGTTGCCAGAAGCACGATTATGGGTAAATTTAACCTTAAATACAATAAAAATTACTGAGGCTAGAGGGCTGCAATTTGGTATGTTTAATGATTGGAGGGTGGATGATCAACATACCAATTTGCAGCCCTTTAGCCGGTGTAGATTTTAAGATCTGAGGGCGGACAGAAACATACGGACAGAATAAAGTGCGGAAGGACAGACAAAGTCGGCACAATAGTTTTCTTTTACAGGAAACTAATAAAAAACGGTAAACGCATTAAAATTTTTTTTTTATTACTATTCAGAGCGGCAGCGCCTGATCTGGACAGGTATGTCTGTGTCGGTCTCTCCTCTTCAAGAAGATCTGAGTAACACTGCGATGACAGTACAAAGGCCCGATACAGAGGGAGGAGGTGGGGTGGGGTGGGGTAGCGGGTGGGTGGGGGGAGGAGGGAGGGGATTTAACACACTGACCATGGAAAAAATATCGTTGCTATGACTTCCAACAGACGTTGGCAGTTTGACGTTTGATGTGATCAGTAATTGATGCCAATGAGAACAGGTAATATCGCAGACTGAGAGCGCGAATTAGTTGTCTAATAGTAAGCAAGTAAAAAATGCGCCGAAGTTTCCTCTGCGCAATTGGGTTTTCTGTACAGCGTATAATGCTGTATGAAACTCTCAGACACGGCCCATGAAACTCTCAGCCGCGGCTCACTAAACTTCATCCACGGCCCGGTGGTGGCATGTGTTGTTGGCACCTACAGCAATGCCAGACGCACGATCATGGCTAAATTTAACCTTAAATAAAATAAAAACTAGTGAGGCTAGGAGGCTGCAATTTAGTAAGCTTGATGATTGGAGGGTGGACGATCAACATATCAATTTGCAGCCTTCTAGCCATAGTGGTTTTTAAGATCTGAGGGCGGACGGACAGACAAATAGCCATCTCAATAGTTTTCTTTTACAGAAAACTAAAACGAAGATCCATATATCTGCAGCCGCAATCCGTACAATAATCTATGAACATAATACTCAACTTAACCATCAACGTCAGTCATAAAAGATTTTAGGTGTTAAGTGTTCGTAATTACTTTGCTTAATATTATCAACGACACTCATCATCTCTTGATTACGATTTTTAGATTGATTTACGTATGACATGACACCCTTAATGATAGACGTCATAAATTAGGATTTAAATCATCATCATCATCATCATCATCATTAATAATAATAATAATAATAATAATAATAATAATAATAATAATTATTATTATCATTATTATTTTATTAACACCAATGACCGACGTAGTATTAGTAGTAGTAGTAGTAGTAGTAGCATCACCGCCAAAATAATAATAATAATGTCATATCTTTGTATTTATACAAGAATATCCAACGTGACAGGGAGAGCACCTTTAGCACCCGAAAACGTTTCACTGCCATAAATCATTACCAAAAAATTAAATGTGGAGAGAGAGAGAGAGAGAGAGAGAGAGAGAGAGAGAGAGAGAGAGAGAGCATATGAATCGGCCGGCGTGATGAAGGTTTAGGAGGAATTGACATTCTGATAATTAATTAGGTGTCGAAGCTGCTAATCCAGTTTGAGACGTTCGACTTCCACTCGATCTGACATCTGGCGGAGGAGGAGGAGGAGGAGAAAGGGAGGGGGAGTGAGTGAAGGAGGTTCCGAAGGAAGGAGGAGATTGAGAGACAGGGGGATGGAGTAAGGGGGGAGACGGAGCGACAGAGGGAGGGAGAAGGAGAGGGAGCGAGAAGGAGAATGAGAGACAGAGGGAGCGAGGAGGAGAAGGAGGGACAAAGGGAGGGAGGAAGGACGAGACTGAGGGACAAGGGAGCGAGTAAGAAGGGAGAAGGAGGAGGGACAGAGGGAGGAAGGGAGTAAGGAGGAAGGAGGAAAATGAGGGAGTAAGAAGGGAGGAGGGGAAGGAGGGACGGAGAGGGAGAGTATGGAGGGAGGAGACTCATCACAACGTAAAGTAGATCTTAGGTTGAGGGTTCACTGTAACAGCTGCGACATTCAATAATAGAGACACGTAGCGGATAGTAACTGCCAACCTTAGTCGGATAATAGATTTCTAATACTACTGACGGATAATGACCACCATACACTGTTACATAATAAATGACCAGCCCTCTAACGGGTAATCACTAACAATCATCGCTGGATAACTACTCTTACCTTTAGCAGACAAATACCATAACGGGTTCTTAATACTGTTACCTCTAATGCCAATTCCTGCTTTAATTATCAACATTACAAAAAAAGGATTTTTAAAAAAATCAACTATGTCTTGAAAGACTGCCATTAACTCTCAATACTTACAGATATATATTACATTACATCTTACGGATTAAAACTAATAATCTTAGCTACTTAATAGACTACCACGAATATAAACATGAGGCTGTTTGAACATAACCATACATGCAAAATGCACTACCATCATTTCTTAATGAATAACGAGTAACAGCCATCGTTGCATAATAGATAATCATTACTTCTAAATGTCCATAGGTAATAACCATCATTGCGTAATAGATCAATATGTACTTACGAGTTTCGAGGTGCTGTTTGAATAACCGAACCTTTATCAATCTAGGACAACACATAGTCAACACCTTCTGCAAAAGACACCGTGGCAAATGTCTCACGATAAATTATTATGATCATCGGGAGTTAAGGCAAATACGGAGCGACTGTTAAAGTCCAGTCGAGATAACATAAAATACATAAATATTTGCAGGAAAAATGAATGAGGTTAAGCGCCTCTGAGTGAACAGCCCTGAAAACATGAGAAACGCACGCCCTTAGTTACGACCAAAGTAGGTTACGGGTCTTCTCCATTAATGCCCTTTTTATTGTCGTTTTACTTTTTTACGTCATATTAAACTGATATTCATCTCTCTCTCTCTCTCTCTCTCTCTCTCTCTCTCTCTCTCTCTCTCTCTCTCACTTCTGCAAAAATCTTCTGGTTATCGCTTTATCATCCACCTAAAATTTATGAGAGATGAGGTTGAGGTCAAATAATTTGAGAATGATTTCCTCCCCAGAACTTGGATATGAAATCCACCAGCCGGGGGTTTACTGGATGACAGTTATCTCGACATCAAATTTATAAAAAGGCTACCACGTTACAATAGGGTTTCGAGGTGGGGAGACGATGGCCCGCGTATTCCCCAACTGTATTGTGGTTCAGGACCTTCCCTGAAAAAAGCGGGACGCCATATCTTAAAAACTAACCACAGAATCTTCTTGAAAACAATCTCAATATGTTTTCCACGCCCAACATACAGCGAGAAATAAAGTTCATGAATTATCCTAACCTAATCCAACCTAACCTAAGCTAACCTAGAGGTATGGCAAAAAAAAAAAAAAAAAAAAAAAAAAAAAAACGAGGCGCCCACTCGTCTGGCCGATTACGCACAAAAATATAGGCTACAAGTACACGAACACCACAGAAGAAACGAAATTAAAAAACGACCCATAAGAGGGGCCAGACATTGAGAAGATGTTACGCAAATTGTGGTTTTCTCTCCTGAGGAAACAAAACAGCCTCACTCTGAGGCAATGTTCAGAATGGAAAAGATTCCAAAAGGCAACCAGACCTCATTGTGCTCGTCAAAGTCTTCCGTTCCAGGGCATGGCCCATAAAACCGGAGAATCTGCAGGAAGAAAATAAAACCGACCGTGGAAACGTTCCGAGAGAAATGGAAATATCGGTCAGATCCTGGAACAAGACTCAGGTTGTGCTCGTGGGAAGAGACAGATGACTTATGTTATATTTTAAGTCACGCTGACCTGGAAACTCGAAGATCCAAAAAGACACACTCGCCCACGCGGAAGTCGACAAGGTGGCAACCCACGGGGATGAAGAGAGAGAGAGAGAGAGAGAGAGAGAGAGAGAGAGAGAGAGAGAGAGAGAGAGAGAGAGAGATTTGATGCATGACTCTACCTCAGAAGGGATAAAAAAAAAAAATATATCGTGAGAATATATATATATATATATATATATATATATATATATATATATATATATATATATATATATATATATATATATATACATACAGTATATATATTATATATATATACACATATATATGTATAAATATGTATACATACATACAGGTATATATACAGTATATATGTGTAGACATACATATATATATATATATATACATACATACATACACACATATATATGTATGTATGTTTGTATACATCGAAGAAGTAATGGTTTATCGACTACCACCATTATTTCTGTACCTCTCCTCTCCATATTGTGGTCTATGCCCCGACTACGAAACACTACGTCAGCTGACCACCAGGTCAGCCGAGTTTAAAGGTTGGTGCCAGATGGTTCCACCTGGCCCTGCATCAACACCAGAATCTCTTGTTATAATATAATATAATGTAATATAATATAATATATAATATAATATAATATAATATAATATAATATAAAGCGTGTGTGAGAGAGAGGAAATGTGGCTTCCAATTCACGCAATTATACACGTAACTTTCAGACGTCCAAACTTTACCACCTAAATTTATTGAGTAACAACTTTAACTTCCATATATACCACCGATCAATAACATGGGATATACACCACAAACAGACTGATTCATGCAATTACACGCATATACATATACACACACGAAAGAAAACACAAGGGTGTGCGCATACTGAAACACATCTCTTCTCTGAAACGACAAAACACCAATATATACGCAATTGCCTTCAAATAAAAACAAATCCCACCCCCAACACCCCAGCTCGCGTTCATAACTGTGATCTGCCTACGCGTACAAATATTCTTTTGAATATTTCGTCGCCTATAAAATATTCACCAAAAGCACGACGATACTCATTAAAAAACCAACACACAAAATGATGGAAAAGATTTATCAATTATAAAAGCCGAAGCACGTCGACGCATTCTAGTTGCCGTATCAGGTCTTCGAGTATTATAAAATAACTTCGCTGTTTTCTGGTTCAATTCAGTCTCTGTAGTAACTGCGTCTATCTGTGCGTGTGCGTAATCGCTATACGCTATATATATATATATATATATATATATATATATATATATATATATATATATATATATATATATATATATATATATATATATATAGATGTGTGTGTGTCTGTGTGTGTGTTCCCCGTAGTACAGTGGTTATCAGCCTTACTTCGCCTTACCAGGAAGTCCCGACAACATTCTTTGGAAAGGAAACCCTTACGACTGTTTCCAAGAGAACTTACTGCACCTTGGATGAACTAAGCAGTGAATCACGTACCTGATAATTCGATGAATGTGGAGGGTCGCAACCAGCAGCTCATTAAGATTTGCTCAATAAGATTTGGAGGCTATAAAGCTTTCTGGAACCGTCCATTCTACTCTGAATGGCGTTATCAGCCAAATTCGTTGACATGGCTGAGTGTTGCGGCGCTCAGCTTCCTAGGGACATTGATCGCTCTAGGCCTACCACGTACCAGTTCACACAGCTGTTAGGGGGTACCATCGTGGGCTGGGTACAGAGAAAATGTCGCGGGCTAGCAACCTCCCCGCTAAGCACATGCTAAAAATGGGTAGCCCAGAGACCTACCTTGAGAATACCAGTACCCTTTTGACCCAACCCTTAAAAGTAGAAAGGGGCATAAGACGAAATAAATATATGGAAAAAAAGTAAACGGTGATGCAGATAGGAAACCAATCCCTAAATATTTTTTTTGAAACCAAACGTCTTTATCCTTCTTGAGCCAATCCTCAAAAGCGATGAGGGCAATATATATATATATATATATATATATATATATATATATATATATATATATATATATATATATATATATATATATATTCAAAACAATGATAGAAATACAACAGTAAAAAACCCAAATTGAGGGGCCGGGAACGCTGCAACTCTACAGAAAGAATATATATATATATATAAATATATATATATATATATATATATATATATATATATATATATATATATATATATATATATATATATATATATATATATATATATATATATATATATATATATATATAATCAAAATAATGATAAAAACACAACAGTAAAAATCCCAAATGGAGAGACCTGGAACTCTGCAACTCGACAGAAAGAAGAAGAAATAATTCCGCGTCCAGCGTTGCAGAGTCGTAAAGCGCGGGAGGAGCGCTTGCCAAAAACAGTGTCATTCAGGGCTTTCTAACGACCACGGCTCGGCGAGATATACATCAAATGGGCTCAAGACACGGAATCACATCCTGCGGTGCACGTGCAAACGAGCTAGCCGACTTTCTAGAAGCGCAGGAATTCGTGCACCATTTTAACAAGGAAATTGACTTCATTTGTTTTCAATCCTGAGAAACAGTTTACAAAACATGTGAGCATGAACGGATTCCTACTTTCAATATATCACAAAATAATAACATTCTGTTAGGGAGAAAGGCATTATCCCCTAAGACACAGGTTGCCAAATTTTGCCATCTTGATCAATGTTTTTCTTCAATTACGAAACAGAGAGAGATAACTAA